>NW_004955444.1:8957588-9005211 GCF_000276665.1 Chinchilla lanigera | reverse complement strand
TATATATTTACATTTAGGTCTTTGATCCATTTTAAGTTAGTTTTTATATATGAGATAAAGGTTGAAGTTCATTCTTTTGCTTGTAGCTATTCTCTTGTCTCAGAAACATTTGTTGAAAATCTGTGGTTTTCTCCATTGATCTTGGCACAGGGCCATTGATCTCTGATATATGGGCTTATTTTTGGATTTTGAATTCTGTTGCACTGGTTTATGTGCCTCCCCTGCGTCAGTATTATTCTCATTTGATTCTTGTTGCTTTGTAATACATTTTGAGATTGAAAAGTGTGATTCCTTATAGTTTATTCTTTCCTAGATTATTTTGATTGTTCTGCATCCTTTGCAATTCCATATGAGTGCTAGAATCATCTTGTCAATTTCTATAAAGTCATTTGTGATTCTGATAGAAATCACATTGCATCTTTAGATTCTATTAGAGAGGGGGCTGGGGATTTAGCTCAGCGGCATAGCGCCTGCCTGGCAAGGTGAGGTCATGAGTTCGATTCCCAGTACTGGAAGAAAAAAAAACAAAAAAAAAAAAAAAAGCTAGATTTTATTAGAGAATAATTTCATTTTAAACATGTTAAATCTTGTGGTCCATGAACATGGGATGTGTTTCCATTTATTTAGATCATTTAAAATTTCTTGCAATAAAATTTTGTAGTTTTCAGAGTACAAATTTTTCACTTCTGCTAAATTTTTTCCTGTGTTTTATTTATTTATTTATTTATATTTATTTATTTATTTATTTATTTTTATTTATTTATTTATTTATTTATTTATTTATTTATTTATGTTTAGACAGGGTATCACTATGAAGTCCAGGCTAGCCTTGAACTCACTATGTATTCCAGGCTGGCCTTGAACTTGTGGAAATCCTCATGTCTCAGTCTCTCACATGCTGAGATTACAGGTGTGTGCCACCACAGCTGGCTTCTAATAGTTTTTTAGTGATATTTTAGGATTTTCTATATACAAAGTTATATTGTCTGCAAATACAGATGGTTTGATTCCTTTTCTTCCAATTTGAGTACATTCATTAATTCATCTATTCATTTATCTTGCCTAATACTATGGCTAGAATGTCTAGTATAATATTGAATAGAAGTGGTGAGAGATGATATTCTGGTCTTGTGCTCATCCTAAAAACAACCATCTAGTTTTTATACTCCTAAGCATGATGTGAGCTGTGGATTTTTGTAGATGCTTTTTTAGTCATGGGTTTTGAATTTCTATGAATATATTTTTATGATGGCTACTTTGAAATCTTTTTCTGATAAATATGACATTTGATTGCTTCATGGGCAGTTTCTTTTACTTTTTTTTCTTTTTTCTGGAGAATAGGTTATACTTTCCTTCTCTTTGCATATCTCATAATTTTCTGTTGGTACCTGGACATTTAAGGTAATATAGCTACTCTGGTCACCCTCTAATCCAATCAAATTCTGGCTCTTTGGAAAGAATAATATTTGAGGTCAGTGTCTGACAGTTTTCTGAATCCTTTCAGTTGTCTTATTCTTCAGTTCTCCTCTGCAAACTGGTTAGCCTTATAGTGCAGGCTTTTTCTTCATTAGATCCACAATCTCCCAGTTGCTTTTAATGATAGCCTCCACTAATTTTGACAGTGCTTATTGGTCAAACGTCTTAAACTTTTAAACTCCTTACCCTTTTGGAAACGAATGTGATCTTTTAAAAGAGGTTAGGAACCTCTTTGTTTTATAGCTTTCTTCTCCCTCAGGCAAACTTTCTGAGCAAGGACTCAGGAACTGGAGCTGGGACAATGTCAAGCTTCTAGCTGGGTGACGCCCCTGCTGCTGGAGCTGAGCAGGAGTATGGAGGGAGCACCTAAGCTCCTCTTGGCTTGCTTTTTCTGCTGCATTTGTGCCATGAACGGCAAAGGAAGTGTTATATGTGCCTTAGTATTGTCAATGTACCATGCAGAGTGTATTATGACTTAGTCCCACAAGTTTCAGTTTCACAAGTGGGAGTTGAGCAGAAGAAGGAGGTCCCAAGTCTTGACACACTTACCTATAACAGCCTCAGCCACAGGCAGTGAAGGGTCAGTTGAGAAACACTTGAACCTCCTGGGAAGGAAGTCTCCCCACTATGGCCATTTCCAGAGGCTGGAGATGTTTGTTTCTAAAATAATTGTTATCGTTGTCACTGGCCAGTGGGTCAGTGAAGGTCTAGACAACTATCCACTGTCCTGGCATTAGAGAGATTCATACAACATAAGACAGAGAGTTTCTTGCATGGGAATTTAAGGCCCCTTAGGCACCCATCTAAACAGATCATTTTTTTTCACAGGGAACTGCCTAATAATTTGTAATCAGAGATGTTTGGGGAGACTCAACTCCTCTTTCCATTTTTTCTAAGCACTGCTCTATGATACAGTGTAAACAAGTTTTTTTTGTTTTACCCAAGTAAAAGCTGTATTTAGACATTTAAAAAAAAAGTCAGTCTTGATGATAATATTTCTTTGGTTTAAGATCAGACTAGCTCAACATTATAAGTTGTCACTTATCCTCTTATTTATGTTATCAATAGTAGCCAAACGCAGACATGGGCAATGCAGTGATAGAGTAATAGCAGAACTTTCCATGTGACTTCACCTTACTGGTAGTTTACCTGCCTGGCTGGTCTAGTGCCAAACCTCTAATGTGTTGGCCTGTGTTACATGCAATAGCTTGGGATGAATTATATACAGATATGTGTGGCAATTTGTGACAGGCAGGGATCCTTCACTTCCCACTAAATAGCAAGACGTCTAAAAGCAAGCATCTGCAGCCCCTAGAAATGGCCATAAGTGCAAACAGAAAATAAAACATCTAGACACAAAAATCCAGGGAAATTCTCTAAGCACAAAGGCCATGCTCCCCACTCCCAGTTCAGGGAGCAGAAGCTTTATTCCAACCTGCTGCAGCCATGAAGACAGGACTCTCCCTTTCCCAGGCTCCAAGAGGAAGGCTTCCTTCTCAGGAGGAACAAGTGTTTCTCATCTCACCCCTCACTGGCTGAGCTTGAGGCTAAGTGCTAGGTAAGTTTCAAGCAGTGGGGCTTCCTTCTCATTGTTAAATAGTGATGTGTAAATGGAAAGCGTGGAAACTCTTTAAAATTTTAGTGTATGGGAAGGCAAAGCATTTCTATTTCCATCACAAGACATACCAAATATCTTAAAGAAATCAGATGTATCATTTCCCAAAAGAAGAGATTCATTGCCTTCATGTGAAACAAAACTAAGTAAGTCAAGGACTTAATAACAGGAAAATTTTTCAAATAGAGATAATTTTAACATTTTTGGCACTATTGATAAAACTCAGCATTTTTAGGTTTTATTTTATGCCATCATGCTAGCCACTCAAATCTGGCTGTCCCATAATTTTTACTGGGTTTAGATAATTCAATATCAAAAAAATTTTCAACTCTTGATTATAATATGCAAATGTCTATTTTCATTAACTGCGTTATTTTCCCCCCTTTTCATGGTTAGTAGTACTAGGGATAGACAGGGACTTTAAAAATCTTTAGAGTAAACTGTTTTTCCAGTTTTTAGTTGAAAATTGGTTTACTGTTTTTGAAGAATTGTCCTGCCAACTGTCCTGCTTTTCGTACTGAAGGCTGTATGCCTTTGTTATGGAATTTTTCTAATAGTTCAGGTTCATGCACATCGGGTCAGGTACATTAGGCATTTTTAATAGGACTTACTGCTTCAAGAAATAGCAGCTATTTAAAAAGGTGAGTAGTGGGAAAGAAGGGGAAGAAAAGGAGAAAAAAAAAGGAATACTTCTAAGGATATAGCTTTAGTCAGTGGATAGATGCAGATGATTTTTTTCCTCTTCACTGTGAAAAATGTTTGAAAATCATCTGTCTTGCAAATCATGCATCATGCTTGACCTTGTCAACAATAAATAGAAATGTGTTTTTTTGGTTACAACATCTTGCAGAAGTATTTTTAGTAAGTTAAAGATGATAAGCTATGCCTTCCTGTTTTGACTACTGTCATTGTGTGGGAGAAGGACAGCATTCCATGGACTTGTTTTAATTATCCTGTTGGTATTTACCATAACATCTGCTGGCACTGGTGAGCGTACCTGATGGAGCACAAAGAACCCTGATTTATGAACCCATAATTGGCTTTCCAATAAACATTTGTCAAAATAATGTATTAGTTCAAACTAAAGCCTTCTTTATTTATTCATATAAAAGAGCACTTAACTTGCAACAAAGAGTTGCCTATCATCAAAAACACTCTATAAATGAATCAAATTTATGAAGACGTGGTTCTCAAGGGTGACTGCTCAAAGACTAAAGCTTTCTTTTAACTCTTTAGAAGACTTAGCATTCTAATTTACTTGTTTTTATCACATTCTCTCATAATTTTGTAATAAAATAATGCATATTTTAACATTCAGACATGAAGTTGTTATTGAATGACTCTGAGGATCTTTAAAGTATTACATTCAGTTATTGGTCTAGCATATGTTTAGCAGGCATCATTGTAACTATTTTGAATTCTGTAAGGACAACATATATTTATCTGTTTGTGTTTAGTTTACTTCTATATAGGAATGAAACATATACTGCCCTCTGACTATTTTGTAAAATAGTAAGGGTCATTGATAAGGGAATTATCATTGATTTATATTTTAAATATTTGGCTCACATACCTGTTTACCTATTAACAAATTAGCCCTTTTTTCTGCTCAGACTAATAAAATATATAATTTATACAGCATATATACCTCAGCACTTTCATACTTGGGGAGTTACAAAGCACTTTATAAAGCATCCTTTTGATATTTAGCAGTAACTTTTTATTGGTCAGCTTTCCCATTGCTGGTACAAAATACTTGGCCCCAGCAATACTTGGCTCAGGGTTTCAGAGGTTTCGGTCCACGGTCAGCTGGCTCCAGGCAGGAACATCGTGGCAGAGGGTGTGGTAGAGCACAGCCGTTCACTCCTCGGTGGTCAGGACACAGAGGTGGGACCAGTGCCAGAGAGGAAGGTGTTGGGGACCGAAGGCTGTGCCTTCACGATCCATCCAGACATACTGAAAAGTGTTTTTCCCTAATCCCTTATGCAGTTCTCAAGATAATCAAGTTGACAGCGTAGCTTAACTATCACACTATTCCATTTTATTGTGCCAAAAAGTACATAACATAAAAATTACCATTTTAAGTGTGCAATTCAATGGCATTAAGTAACCTGTATTTATACAGCAATCACCACTAGCTCTTGAACTTTTTTTTATAATCTCAAACAGAAACTGAATAACTCCCCATTTCCTATCCTTCTAGCACCTATTAACCTCTATTATCTACTTTCTGTCTATATGAATTTAACTACTCTGGGTACCACATATAAGTGGACTCATGGTATTTATCCTTTTATTTCTGGTTCATTTCACTTACAATATTTTCAAGTTCCCCCAAATTGTAGCATAGAGAATTTATTAGCATAAAGAGTTTGATTCCTTTTGTATGGCTAATATTCCCTTTTATATATATTCCACATTTTGCTTACTGATTCATTTATTGATGGACACTTGGGTTATTTTCCCCTTTTGGCCATTGTGAATAATGCTGTTATAAATGTTGATATACAGGTATCAGTTCAATTTCCCATGTTTACTTATTTTAAAGTTGATTTTCTGGATTATATGATAATTCTGTGTTTAACTTTTTGAGGAATCTTACTTTGTTGAAAGTATCATTCCTCCTGCTTAATATTGGAGTTATCCTAAGTCATAATGTTATTGAAAATGTTAATACATAAATGGGATAATTCAGCTGTGGCATTAATAAATATTTAAAGAGAGTTATGTTCTAGGTATAGTGCTGGTCACTGATGTTATAAAATTAAGATGAGGCATCTTCTACTTCCTATGATCTTTCTTTTATTTATAATACTCCAGTCATAGGAAAATCCAGGCTCTAGTAATAGTCTTATGCTGTAAAGTTTGGTGACCTCCACTTATTTAAACAGCAAAAATAAATTAGACATATTTTTGATAGCCTTCTAAAAACGTAGTCATCACTAAAATTATAAACTCTATGTGGTAGATTTTTCATACATGAAGTTTGATCCAATAATCTTGTGACCAGATTCTGAGAAATTTTATAATTAGAGGAGTAAAAAGGGATTTAATTCTATAGTAATTTCAATCATTTACATGATATGAATTAAAAGGAATCTTTGTACTACGGGCAAATGTCCTTAGTTTCCTTATCAGCTGCTACAGAAAGTAGTTTTATATCCCTATGACAAGGCTACAAAAGAGAAAAGCTTTATTTGTACACAACACTAACCCTTTGACTGCTAAATTATGGCTGATTTTTGTGCCAATAAAATACGTTTGGTGTTTAAAAAAACAGAATCTTAGCTTGAGGCCCTGTGAGAGAAGGTAAGAAGCGAAATAGTTGTAGGCCTTAAGACAGACTGAGGGATTCCCACTAGTATAGTCTGCACCTAGAATCTGAGTGACAGCTCAAACAAGGTTCATCACTGCTTCAGAAGCACGGATGATTAATTTTGAAAGATGTCCTGAGGCAGTTGCCTTAGTTATATACATGTTTATATACACGTTTGCAGGCCCTTCTGGGCCTTTTCAGGGTACAAATGGACCAGACAACTAGCGTTTTTTAATATAACCCAAGGCTGTCCCATGAGCTTGGATTCTGCTACTTTTCAGCATTTCTAGAGATTTGGGTGTGAGGGGAGTGCTCCCGCTGTAGTATGCTTAGTGAGCGTCAGGCCTTGGGTTCAGTTTCCAATGTGGGACACACACACACTCACGCACACACACACTCAGAATTCTCCTGTAGGTTTCACCTGAAATAGATTTTAAAATTCATAGTTGGCTGCTCTGGACCTCATTAATATTGTTCTTCTATATGTAATATATCAGATCTTTGCCTTTTATGTAAGGCATTAATTGCTGAAATACTCCTTTAACATCTACTAGTGATATATTGTGGATTGACCTTACAGGATCTGATTCTTCCTTAGTCAAGCCCTGTTGCTTGAAATTTGGATGAAGTAGATGGTCCAGTCCTGCTGTAGTGTGAATTTTTAGGCCATGGAGAAAAGAGAATTATAGATACTGCAATTAAGATCTTTGAAAGAATAACAAAAAATAATTTAAAATTGTTTATTTAAAAAGTCCAAAGTTGGGCGTGGCAGCGCACTCCTGTAATCCTAGCACTTAGGAGGCTGAGGCAGGGGGATCACTGCAAGTTTGAGGCCAGCCTGGGCTACAAAGTGAGCTCAAGGCCAGCCTGAACTGCATAGCGAGATACCCCCAAACAATAACAACAACAAAAATCAAGAGAAATTTCTACATGGTGATCTTTAGCTACATCCATTTTCCTGCACTTGAGATTATTTCATTCTTTATGGCTGAATAATATTCTGTAATACGTACACACTATGTTTTCTTTATCTATTTGCCTGTTGATGGAAATTTAGGCTGTTTTCACATATTAGCTATTGTGAATTGTGCAATAAACATGGATATGCATGTGCTACGATAGTATGCTGTCCTTTATTCTTTTGGGAACACACCAAGGACTGGTATAGCTAGCTCAAATGGCATAATCTATTTCAGGGTTTTTTTTAGTGTGTGGAAACTCCATATTGATTTCTGTAATGGTTGTATTAGTTTACATTCCCAGTGTATAAAGTGGGAAAGTAGCTTACATTCCCAGTGTATAAAAATTCTTTTTCCGGTGCTGGGGATTTAGCTCAGCAGCAAAACACCTGCCTGGCAAGTGCAAGGTCGTGAGTTCGGTTCCCGGTGCCGGAGAAAAACCCAAAAAACAAAACAAAACAAAAAAAAAATTCTTTTTCCACTCATCCTTGCCAGTATTCATTGCTTTTTAAATTAACTTTTTATCAGTTCATGTTTGTGATACATTATGAATACATTCGTCATGGGGAGTTTGCATTCTAGCCCATTTTATTCCACTTCCCCACCTGTCCCACCCTTCCTCCTACCCCTATATTTCCTTCTCACCTGCAAAAGTTCCATCTCCCTGGGGTGAGATAGATAGAATCTCAGAGTTGCTGGGATTTCCATTCCCTAAGAGCTAAAAATGTTAAACGTTTTTTTTCATATACTTAGTGGTCATTTGTACTTCTTTTGGGATCTCTTCAGTTTATTTGCTTATATGTTAATTGGGTTATTTGGCTTTATTTGGTAGTTAAATTTTCAAATCCTTTATATATTCTAGATATTTATCATCCATCAAAAGAGGAGCTAGCAGAGATTTTCTCCCATTCTTTGGTTTTTCCCTTCACTCTGTTGATTGGCTCCTTTGTTGTGCAGAAGTGTTTTAGTTTTATGTATCCTGTTTATTGATTCTTGATATTATTTACTTTGCTACTGGGGACCTATTCGGGATGTCTCTGCCTTGCCTATCGCTTCAAGTGTTTCCTATGTTTTCTTTTCTTTTTCTTTTCTCTTTTGGTATGAAGACTCCAACTCAGAACCTTGCGCTTGCCAGACAGGTGCTGCACTGCTGAGCTATATTCCCAGCCTTCTGCTTTCTTTTAGCATTTTTAGTTTTTGCAGTTGTGCATAGATCTTCATGTATATGTCTATTTTCACACACTATTTGTTGCAGAGGCTATTCTTTTTTCTTCTAGAGTAAGGTTTTTTATTTGTTAGTTTTTGCTGGGCTGAGATTGAACCCAGGGCCTTGCACATGCAAGGCAAGTGCTCTACCATTGACCTAGATCCTTAACCCTTTTTTTATTTTCAGAAAGGATCTCACTAAGTTGCTTGGGTTGGCCAAGAATTTGTGATACTGTTGCCTTAACCTTCCAAGTAGCTGTGACTATAGGCATGTGCCACCATGCCTAGCATAAGCTTTTATATGACATATTCTAGTAAATACACAGGGTTGGGGATATAGCTCAGTGGCACAAGCACTTGCCTGGCAAGCCCAAGGTCATGAGTTTGATTCCCAGTACCAAAAAAAAAAAAAAAAAAAAAGAAATCTAGTAAATGTACAGTGTTCTCTCATGATTTTGACTGGGATTTTCATAGTGATGAAATATGTTGAGTATATCTGACATGCTTACTTGCCATGTTATTTTGGTGATACGGGTACTTCAGATTTGGTGCTGGAGAGCAGCAGTCACTCTGAGGTGGGGGCAAAAGATAGCATCTGTTGGGATGATAAATGAAAGACAACACTAGTAGACTAAAATCTAGTGTCCAGAGGACGGGAGCGGTGAAGTCTGTCCATGCCTGGATCATAGCACCCTATTCCCCACCCCACACCTGGTGCCCATGGCATTTTGGGACAGGGCTGAGCTGAGGGAGCAAAGAAGTCAGCCCCTAAGTGACAGTCTGGCATATTAATTGGGGCCATAATAAAGCCATCTTTTCCATTGGGCGTGGCAAAGTTAGACAGCTCTAACCCAAGGACTCAAAGAGGCCACGAACAGACTGGGATAAAACTTCATTGCCACGCAGCATTGATCCTATCCTTAGGGCCTATGGGTGGTTGCACATCAGGGAGAGAGAAGGTTTCTTTAACACAGTAGTAATAATGATAATGATAATGATAATGATAATAATAATAATAAGGCACCTATTTCTCCCACATACATCAGTAGTGCAGTATGTGGGAACATTCAACACCCTACCCGTGGCTGTTGATGGCCTCTTTCAGGGGGAGAGGGCCATCCAGCAATTCCAAGCTGATGGGGGCAGAGGGAAGTAAAAACCTGTTCTGTCTAACTCCTGGGAGCTAGGAGAAAGACTTCCTTCTTGTGGTTTCTGTGGGTGAAACTGAAACAATAATGACGAAATCCTGGGATACTGGCTTTTACAATAGGCAAGAAAAACCTGTGAAGTAAAACATGGAGAAATCCATGATATTTGCCTTCCAAATCCATCAAGATTATTTCCACTAAGGTCTGCACGGGGCATGCCAGGAGCTCAAAACCAGGACACGAATTAGGGAGCAATAGTCCTCAAGGCTTGGGACCGGCAACTGTCTCACCCACAGGTGGAAACTACACGGCTAATGGCAGCCAGAGAGTGACACCAAGGAAGAGGGAGCTGTGTGGAAGATCTGGGTTATTGCTATGACAAGTGTGCAAATGTTTTCATTCTTATTTATATCATTATTTCGGCAGTTTGAATTATCGTAGCCAGGGATACAGCTCAGTGGCCCAGCGCCTGCCTGGCAAGTGTGAGGTCGTGAGTTTGATTCCTGGTACCGAAAAAACAGTTATTGTAACCTTGCTCATTTGTTGGATTTG
Organism: Chinchilla lanigera; assembly: GCF_000276665.1. NCBI lineage: Eukaryota > Metazoa > Chordata > Mammalia > Rodentia > Chinchillidae > Chinchilla > Chinchilla lanigera. Next base: position 8,994,939 of record NW_004955444.1, on the reverse strand, counting down.
AGCTATTCTCATTGGTTTTCATTGTTGTTTATGTTTGCTTTTCCTTTGTGTTCTCCTCATTTTTCCTGTTCTTTTTTTTGGTTCTTCTTTGTTGGTGCTGTGTGTTTATAATCCTTTAAGTTTCAACGGTGTTCCATTTGACCTGCTTCCTCTTTTAATATCTCTTCCCTCCTATCCTTCACCTCTCTCTTCACCTTATTCTTAGTCCTTCTCTACCCCTTACTCTCTTGCCTTCTTGCCTTCCACTCCTCATCTATCTAGTGGCATAAAAGTAACAGCAGATGGTATGAGAGCACTTATATGGAGAATAAGAATTAACCAGAGCTGTAAATTAAATAGTAGTATTTAAGGGCTTATCAAGGTAATTCTTAACAAAATTTGACTTAGAGGAAGGACAAAGAACTGATTTTGAACATATTAACAAACACCAACCATCAAAAGTTTCTCTGAACCTCTAAATACATTTCCACTCACTTGCATACATTCTCCTGATTACAAAACACTGTCTCAAACCCCCTCTACACTGGCCTTTTACAACAGCTATAAATAACTTCAACAGAATCCTATTTTCTTTTAACCTATTGAAATATCTCTTCTCTTCCTCTCCGCCCATTGGCACACCTCCCTCCTTCTGTTCTTCCTCTCCACCTCCCCATAGTTCACACAGCCCAGTACAATAGTCTGTAAGGGGTATTGGCAAAAGCATGAAATCACCAAAACACATTTTAATGTTTAGGATTGATATATGCTGTTCAGTTGACAGTGTTACAGCCAGTAGATATTCTCTTCTTACAACATAGTGACAAGGTCCGATCTAATTAAATTGAAAAGCTTGTAGGGCTGAATAATAGCTCTAGACAAGTAAAGCCGCAAACATATCACTGAAAACAAAATCTAACTAAAGAGATTCTCATGTCAAAACCAAACTGTCCTCACTCTCTGTAACCTCAATGCTCAGTACCCAAAACTCCCTATCTATCTATCTATCTATCTATCTATCTATCTATCTATCTGTCTATCTATCTATCATCTGCTTACCTACCTACCTACCTACCTATTTATCTAAACAGGAAAAAACAAGGCAATAAAAGCCCACCCAAACTCCCCAGCTCTGCCAAAACAGATCCAAGGGGCACCAATTGAGAAGAAAGCAAACACCAGATAGTAGGACTACATGAAATGATTAAAGAAGAGCTAAAAAACTTAGCATGTTCAAAGAGAATATGACTTAAAAGATTATGAAACTAACATACAAACTAATCAGCATAGATTTGGGGGAAAAACAGGAAGATCTGACTAAAATGGTCCAGAACATGACTGACAAATTCACCAAAGATATAGATTCCACTAAAAGGTACCAGACAGAAATTCTGGAGGTAAAAAGTTGTATAGAATTCATAATTGCAGAAATAATCAATGTGAAGACAGAATCTCAGAAATCAAGGATAAAATGATGATGAATTATTCCAGAAAGCATTAAAAATGATCAAAAACAAGAAAAATTCATTCAACAGGTGCTAGATGACACTCTGAAGACTACCTAAGGCTAACTGGAGTTAGAGAAAAATGAGAAGACAGCGTAAATAGAATAAAATCTGTTTACAGAAATAATAGTAGGAAACATTCCAAATATGAGGAAAGATTTCAATGTATTGGCAAACAAAGCTTAGAACACCAAATAACTAATATGAAATAAAAGTTCCCCATGACACATCATAATCAAAATCCAAGATGTGCAGCAATAACAAAGACAGCAAGAACAACAACAACACAATCCAGACTCTTAAAAGTTGCCAGAGAAAAGCAAAAAATCACTTACAAAGGTAAATCCATCAGGATTACAGCAGACTTCTCAACACAGACTTTAAATGGCAGGAGAGTTTGTTGTGAAGTGTTTTAAGATTTAAAAACAAACTACTTCCAAACCAGAATAATATATCCTGCAAGACTATCAAAATTGATGTGAAATAAGGACATTCAAAGAAAAGAACATCTTAAGAGATACAAGAAAAAAAATGAGTACTCTAAAAAATACTCAAGTATATCCTAGACACAGATAACAAAGCTAACAAAGCTAAGAAATCAGATGGAATGAACACATCAAGCAAGGTAAATAGCAAAGGAAAAATAAAGGGGTCATCAACATAAAAGGAATGCCATAAGAGGTGTAAATCAATATCTTTCAGGATAATTCTCAGTATAAATGGCCTCAACTTCTCAATAAAAAGACACAGATTGGACCAAAACCAGTGTGTTGCATTCAAGAAACTCATCTAATCCAAAAAAAATCCATAGACTGAAAGTCAAAGTTTGGAAAACATTATTCCATGTGGCAGGAACCTAAACATAAGCAGGGGTATAGCAATCTTTTTATCTGACAAAGGAAATTTCAAGATAAATCTGATCAGAAGAGGCAAATACGGTCATGACATGTTAGGGTAACAATTCAACAGGAAGAGATAACAAGTGTAAATATATATGCACTGAATATTTGTGCTTCTTTATAAAACAAACATTGATAGACATAAAAGATGAAATAAACACCAACACAATTGTATTGGGTGACCTCAATACCTGACTTTCACAAGGAGACTGATTAAATAAACAATCAATGAAGACATATCAGATCTGAGCCACTCCTTCGAACAAATGGACTTACTAGGTATCTACAGAGTGTTCTACCCTACTACAGCAGAATATGTATTCTTCTCAACAGCACATGGAACTTTCTGCAAAACAGACCACATACTAGTCTACAAGGCCTGCTTAAATTGATACAAAAGGACCAAAATCACCCCATATAAACTATCAGATTATTATACACTGAAACTAGAAATCGATCACAAAAGAAATCATAGAAGATTTATAAATGTCTAGAAACTTAATAACACACTCCTGAACATTCATGGATCATGGAAGAAATCAAGGAAGTAACAAAACTACTCCTGGAACCAAACAACAATACCAGTACATCACACCAGAATCTACAGGACACAATAAAAGCAGTCCTAAGAGGGAAATTCATTGCTGTCAGTGCTCACATTAGAAAAATAGACTGAGCTCAAATAGATAATCTAACCATGAACCTCAAGATAATAAGGAAACAAATTCAAACCCAAACCCAGTTTAAATAATAAAAATCCAAGCAGAATTTACTGAAGTTAAAACCAAAGAAGCAAGTAATCAAAGAGGTGATTCTTTGAAATAATAAACGATATAGATAAACCCTTAGCTAAACTTATCAAAATAAAGACAGAAAAGGCTCACAGCAATGCAGTTATAAACGAAAAAGGAAAAAACACAATGGACACTGGCAAAATCTGGAAGCTCATTAGTAACTATTATGAAAAATTTTACTTCAGTGAACTCATTATGGTATTGATGTACAGAAGTGCTACTGGGTTTTTGTAGCTCATTTTTTTTTATCCTGCCACATTGTTGGATGTGGTTGTTAATTCTAGAAGTTTTGAGAATCTAGAAGAAGTGGACAGATTCTTAGAAGCATATGGATTACCAAAATTGAACCAAGAAGACAAAAAAAAATCAATGAAATTGAGGCAGTAATAAAAATTCCATCAATAAAAGCCTATGACCTGAAGGATTTTTTTTTTTGATACCAGGAACTGAACTCATGACCCTGTGCTTGCCAGGCAGGCGCTGTGCCACTGAGCTATATCCTTGGCCCAATCTAATGGATTTACTGCTGAATTCTGCAAGACCTGCATGGAGGATATAATGCCAATACAGTACCCCTCCAATTTTTTAATGAAATTGAAAGAGAAAGAGTGCTTCCAAGCTCATTCCTGGAAGCCAGCACCACTCTGATTTCCAAACTAGACAATTACCCAACTAAAAAAGAAAACTATGCATCAATTTCCTTAATGAACATAGATGCACAAATCCTCAGTAAGATATTGGCAAGTGCAATGCAACAAATCATCAAAAGGGTCATACGTCATGATGAAGTAGGTTTCATGCCAGAGAGGCAAGAATAGTTCAACATAAATCAATAACTGTAATATCTCACATAATCAGAAACAAGGACAAATATCACATGATCATACTAATAGATGCATAAAATCTTTTGACAAAAATCCAACTCCCCTGTATGATAAAACCTCTGAAGAAAATATGTATACAAGTAGTATACCTCAACCAGATAAAAGCCATTTATGACAAACCCACTGCCAACATCAGATTAAATAGGGAGAAGTTGGAAGTGTCCCTTTAAAATTTGGAGCAAGACAAGGATGTCCACTACCACCACTCTTGTTCAATGTAGTAATTGAAATATTAACCACAGCAAGCAGGCAAAAAGAAACAAGGATGCATACAGGATAGGAAGAAATCAAATTATTACTGTTTGCAGATGGCATGATTTTTTATTTTAAAAAAGACCTAAAAATTCCCCCAAAAGACCTCTAAAATTAATTACCACATTCAGCAAAGTAGCAGGATACACAACCAATATACAAAAATCAATAGCATTTTTTTATACCAATGATGAACACACTGAGAAATTAGGAAAACAATACCACTCTCATAAGCATCAAAAATTAGGAATCAACCTAATAAAAACAGTGAAACCAACAGTAGTCTGAAAAGGACTCTGTATGAAAAAGTACTCTATAATGAACTCAACAGTACTCTAAAAAAGAGATAGGCAATAACATTAGAAAACAGATAAACTTCTTGTTCCTAGACAGGCAGAATCGATATTGTCAAAATGGCCATACTCCCAAACTAATATACAGATTTGATCTAGTCTCCATGAAAATACCAATAGCATTCCCTACCAAACTAAAAAAAAAAAAATTCTAAAATTCATATGGAGCCAGAAGAGACCCAGAATAGCAAAAGCAATCCTGTGTAATAAGAGAAAAGCAAGAGGTATCACAATCCCAGATTTTGTATTATATCACAAAGCTACAGTGACAAAAACAGCATGGTACTGGCACACAAGCAGATATATAAGTCAGTGGAACTTCATCCACATGAAAACCTCTCTTTAAAAAAAACCTGCCAAGATGATGAGAGGACAAGCCACAAGTAAGGAAAAAATCCTTTGCAAACCATATACCAAGAAAGGATTTGTGTCTAGACAATATAAATCCAAATCCCAACAATTTTGGGTCTTAATTTATTTATTTTTAGTGGTACATGTTTTCAGTACCTAATGGTTACATTCAGTGGAATAGAGGAAGTACAAAAATCCCCAGAAACACCCAGCCATACGATCTTTGACAGGGGGGTAAAAAATACATGTGGAGGGAAGATAGCCTCTTCAACAAATGGTGCTGGGAAAACTGGCTGTCCACATGCAGGTGATAGCAGGCAGACCCATATCTCTCACCACGTACTAAACTAAAATCAAAGTAGACCAAATATTTAAATATTAAAAACAGAAACAATGTGCTGGAAGATAAGGTAGGTAAAACTCTTGAAGACCGGCATAGGCACGGACTTTATGAACAGAGCCATAACTGTACTAGAAATAACCTTAAGAATCCACAAATGGGATTATGTCAAATTAAAGTGTCTCTGACAGTGAAGGAAACACCAACAGAGTGATTAGACAACCCAGAGAATTAGAAAATTTTTTTGCTAGCTGCACCTTGGACATAGGACTAATATCTAGAATATACAAAGATTACAAAATATTAGACCTCCTCCAATATAAAAGACTCAGTGATAAAAGGGCAACTAAAATGAATACAGAAGAAGAAGAATTTTGAATTTTGCAGAAGAAGAAATACAAATGCCCTGTAAATACATGAAAATCTGTGAACATTGCTGGCCAACAGAGAAATGCACATTAGGGAAACTGAGATTTCATCTTACTCCAGAAAGAATGGCTATCATCAAATAAAACATTAGCAAATACTAGCAAGGCTGTGGAGTGAAAGGAACCCTTCATTCCCTTACATGGTGGGAATGTAAACTAACATAACAATTATGGAAATCACTGTATATAGTACTCAAAAACTAAAAATAGAAATTCTATTTACTCAGTTATTCCTCTTCTAGATATCTCCCTAAAGAGTTAAAGACATCACATTAAAGGGATACATGTATATTAATATTTATAGCAGCACAATTCATAATATCTAGCTTTTGGAAGCAGCCTAAATGTCCATCGACAGAAGAATGGATAAAAGTGTGGCATTTATACACAATGGACTACTAGTCTGCTATAAAGAACCATTGTGGGAACCATATTGAACCATTTGTGGGAAAATTGATGCACCTTGAAAACATAATGCTAAGCAAAATAAACCAGACACACATATGAGAACATATGAGAACAGAAGTGTAAATCAAGAGCAAAGTAAAGAAAAGAAAAGGTAGTATTTGTATACGATGGAGCAGTAGTCTGTCGTAAATAAGTTTTATTCATTGTAGGAAAATAGATGAACCTTGAGACCATAAGTTTAAGTGAAATGAATCAGACACACAAACCTAAATATTACAAAGTTTCTCTTATATGAGAAACCCGAAGTATAAGTAAAGGGCAAAATAAAAGATAAAACAGAAAAGGAGATGGAATTTTGGCAAAAAGGACGGAGATCAAGAGACGCAGGGAGGGGTGTGGAGGGAAGGGGTGGAGAAGGGCATGAAGAAAGAATAAAGACAGGTACATGTACTTGTTCCCAGAACGAATGTGGTCATGATGTACTGCAAATGCGAACTGCTAACAATAAGTAAATTAGGACCCCAAATTGTTAAGATGTGAGATTTGTGTTGTCTCGACACAAGTCCTTTCTCAAGTATATGGTTTGCAAAGGGCTTTTTCCTTATTGGTAGCTTGTGTTTTTGTCATATCAAAGATATATTTGCCCAGTCCAGGGACAGTCAAACTGTGGCCTGCAGACCAAATCTGGCCTCCTAACTATTTTTGCAAAATCTGTGGGCTAAGGATTTTTAATTGAAAATTTTATTGAGGTAATTAGAAATCGACGTGCAATTGTAACAAATAATATAGAGTCATCCTGGTACACATTTCCCAGCTTTCCCCCATAGCAACATTTTGTAAGACTTTATTCTAAACTGTATGTGATTTCACATGCCTATATTCCTAGCGTTCGTGGAGACTAAAGCAGAAGAATTACATACTCCAAGCCCAGCCCGGGAAATTTAGAGACTTAGTGAAACCCCATCTCATATGAAAAAATAAAAAAAGGGTTGGGGATATAGCTCAATGAAAAGGTCCTAGGCTTATTCTCTAGTATGGTGAAAAACCAAAAACAAACAAACAAACAAAAAAACCCATGAAAAACAAAACAAACACTCCCCCAGTCCTATACAAAATACTTTGATAACACCCAACAACCTTGTTCAAATTTCCAGATGTATTTGTACTCATTTTTGTAAAGAATGACTTTTACATTTGTGGTTGAAAGTCATCAGAGGAATAATATTTCTTAGTGGATGAGTTGTACATGAGATTCACCTCTCACTGTCCATATGTAAAATGTTATTGGATCACAGCCACACTCATTTGTTTATAGATCACTTATGGCTGCTTTCATGCTATAATATTAGAATGGAGTGGTTGTGACAGAGACCATGTGTGGTGATCTCACTGCTCCCACTATAGTTCAGTGCTATAAATTGCAGAGATACAGTTATAACTTAACAACATTTTGCTTACCATGTATCATTGTACCATGACATTTGATTTACTTTTTAATTAACAGTGCATTCATATCATGTCAAAACAATAAAAGTAGCCTTTGAATATCATGCTTTTAAGGCATAGTGGAATTTAGACCATTTTGTTAATAAATTAGATTGTAAAGCATTGTGTTTATTATGCAGTTACACTATAGGTGTGCTGAGAAAGTGGAACATATGCTGACCTTACTGGATTATTCTTCAAAATAGTCCAAACCCTTAGGAAGTTCAGGTTAGAAAAATTTGGAAATTTCACATAGAATATCTTATCACAGCAAAATTTCAATAATTACTCAAAGCAAGCTCTGAGTGGGTGATTTGTTGTTACCCAAGCAAGATTATTGATGATAAATTAAGTAAATCATATTTGATTAGCTGAAGAAATGTGTCCAAAGAAAGCACTTTTGTTTAAGACTACTAGTCCTTTAGTGATTTTAACTATTTTAGTAGTTAAAAACAAGGCAAATTATTTCTGTGGTTTTGATCTCAGCATGCTAGAGAGGTACACACCTGCATGTTTATCATGGCATCATTCACAACAGGCAAGTTTTGGAATTAGCCTGAGGTGCTGTCAGTGGGTGAATAGACAAAAAATGTGGTACCTATACACACTGGTGTACTATTCTACCATAAAGAAGAATGAAATCGTGTCATTTGTAAGAAAACAAATGGAACTGGAGATCATCATGTTCAGGGAAATAAGCCAGATTCAGAAAGAGAAGTACTGCACATTGTCACTCACGTGTGGAGTCTCGGGGTAAGAATGATGAAGTAGACTGCAGTGGAAGGGAGTCTATCACAGAAGAAAAAGGAGATCTGGGAGAAAGAAGAGGGTAAGGGAGGGTAGTGGGGGAGGATGTGATGGAAGTGTGTTGCATACACCTATGAACATTTCATAATGAACCTATTATCCTGCAAGATTAATATGCACTAATAAGAAACCACCAATGCTATAGAGATAGAAATACCAACTTATTTGGTATATATTATATATATATTATTATATTCTTATTATATATTATTATATTTCTTATTAGAAACCACCAATGCTATGGAGATAGAAATACCAACATAAACATTTGGTACTATTTCCCCCTAGATAACTACATAGCATTAACATATCCTTGTACAGTTAGTCTGGTGACAAAGAGATAAAAGCAAAACACACCACCCCCCAAACTGCAGTGAGACGCCATCTCCTCCTAGTTGGAATGGCTACATTAGAAAAAGAAAACAATTCTGGAAAGGTTATGGGGAAAAAGGGACCCTAGGCACTCATGGTGGGAACGTGTATTAGTACACCCACTATGGAAAACAGTGTGGGAGTTTCTCACACTGGTACAATGATCTGTGTGATCCAGCTGTCCCACTCCTAGGTATATAGCTATAGAAGACAAAGTCAGTACGCCGAAGAGATATTATTTAGTCACAAAGAAAAATGCAATCTTATCATTTGCAAAAAAATGAACACAGCTGGAGGACATCATCTAAGACACAGAAAGACAAACACTGAGTGTTTTCCAACAAGTTTAGAAGTTAAAAAAGAAAGAAAGGAAGAGAGATGGTGGAGCAAAAGCCAGCAGCAAATCATAGCCTCCTCAGGATCTATAACTGAGACACCTGGAAAACAATAACTTAGAAAAGAGGAAGAGGCCTGAGAATCAACAAAGAAATGACAGGAAATGCAGAAATCACAGAGAAACGGAGGAAATGGAAAACAGTACAGAGCAAAGAATGAAGCCATCTGGAATGCTAGCTCTAGCTCCAGGGGAGGGAGGGTCCTTCCTCTCCAAACACAAGGGAAGCTTGGAGAGGGTCCTTAGCCTCAGTGATAAACAATGGAAGTTGGATCTGAAAACTGCTAAATGACTCAAACAAAGCAACAACAACAACAAAAAAGCACCCCAACAGAATAAAAGGAGTAAAGGAAAAAGTAGATGACTCAAAAGTATAAGCAATTTATTCACAAAAATCATAGCAGAAAAATTTCCAAATCTAAGGAAAGAATTTAATACAGGAAGCATATAGGATCCCAAATAGCCACAACCAGAAAAGAACCTCTCCTGGACACATCATTATCAAAATTCCAGAAATTAAACACAAAGAGAGAATACTAAAATCTGTAAGATAGCAACAACAGTTTAAAAAGTAAAGTTAGCCCAAATAACCTAATGGCACATCTCAAGGTCATGGAAAGACAAGAACAATCCAAGTCTGACATCAGCAGGAGAAAATACATTATAAAGATCAGAGTAGAAATTAATGAAACTGAGACTAGAAAAATACAAAAAATTGCAATGAATTGAAGAGTTGATTCTTCAAAGGGTAAATAAGATTGATAAACCTTCACCAAAATTACCAAAAGAAAGAAAGAGAAATGTAATTAGAAAAAGAGAAGTGTGGTGGGTTAACTAATGGTTAACCTGTAAAGCCCAGCTGAACTGAACCAGTGTGGCGCTGGGTGTGGAAGGCCCACCTGAGGATTGTTGCCAGTGACATAAAAGGAGAACTGGAGGGGAAGATGGTGCGCTGTTGATTCTTCTGGAAAAGCTTGTCACACTGGTTTTCTGATATGAACTTGGCTGTTCTCATCACTACTGGAGGACCTCAGGTCCTTGCTGTCACTGAGGATGGCTGGGGGAACTCTGGTCCTTACCTTGGGCATTGCTTCCTGGCTCCAGTGCAGATCCCTCAGCCTGCTGGCACAGATCCTTCATCCCACTGGTGCAGACTTTCTAGCTTCCACCACTGACCTTTGGACCTTCTCAATGCACATACTTGATACAGATTTACATGAGACACTGTCCTGGGCTCTAGGCTTCCAGCTGGATTCGTGGAGCACATGGCCATGGTATCCAGGCCCTCAGCTGGATTCTTTGGGTCAGTAGTGTGTGGACAGATCTTCTGAACTCTTTTGCATTTGACCTTTTGGTAAATATTATAAAATAATCCTATAAATTTTCTGTCTTGTATTAAATCTTTTCCCCTTTAAACCCTGACTACAACAAAAAGCAAAGTCACAACAGACATCACCAAAATCCAGAGGATTATAAAAAACTATTACAAAAGCTAACATTATAATAAATTGGAGGACCTAGAAGAAATGGATAAATTCCTAGACATATATGAATTACCAAAATTGAACCAAGAAGAAATAAACCCTTCAATAGACCAACAGTAAGCAATTAATGGAAGTAATAAAAACTCTATAAAGAAAGCCCAGAATCCAATAGGTTTATGTAAGACTTTTGTGAGAAATCCAGGGATGATCACTGACAGCACTTTCAAAACTTCATTAAATTGAAAGGAAGGAGCATTGCCAAACTCATTCAAGAAAGCTATCATTGCCTTGATACCAAAACCAGAGAAGAACTTAACCAAAAAAAAGAAAACTACAGGGCAATCTCCTTAATAAACATAGAAGCAAAAATCCTCAACAAGATACTTGCAAACAGAATGCAACAAATCATTAAAAGGATCATATATTATGACCAAATTTTCTTCATTCCAGGGATCCAAGGATAGTCTAATATACATAAATCAATAAACATAATATCTTAAATAAGTAAAAGCAAGGAGAAAACCCACACAATCATTTCATTACACACAGAAAAAGCCTTTGACAAAATCCAGTGTCCACTCATGATAGAAGGGCGCTACCTCAGACTAATAAAAGCCCCTTATGGCAAACCCACTGTGGTGGTTAATTGATTGTCAGCTTGAGTAAGAATGCCCAGCTGAATTGAGTCAACACGGTTCTGGGCATGGAAGACCCACTTTAGGCAGGATTGTTGTCAGAACAGTATAAAAGGGGGAATGGGAGGGAGGGATTTCAGTTGACTTTTTTGGAGGAGCTGCATTGCAACTGCTTTTCTTTGGAAGTTTGGTGATTTTTCTGTGAAAGAGCTCTGGCTGTTTTCTCTCCTCAGGGGAGCTTTAATCCTCTTTTTTATCTTATACATCATCTCCTGGTTTCCAGTGCTGATCCTGCAGCCTCCTGGCACAGATCCTGCAGCCTTTTGGCACAGACACTTCAGCTTCTAGCACTGGCCCTTGGGCCTTTCTGGTGAAGATCCTTTGGTTTCCCATTGCAGATCCTTTAGCCTCCTGATACAGACTGTCATGAGACATTGTTGTGAGCTCCGGGCCTCGACTGGATTCTTTGGGTCTCTGGCATGCAGACAGACAGTTTGCACTTGTCTACATCAGACTCTAGTAAGCATTGACTAACACACCCACTCTAACATCATACTGAATGGGGAAAAACTGAAAGTGTTTTATTAAAATCAGGAAAAAGCCAATGGTGTTCACTCTCACCACTTCTGTTCAGGAAAATGGTCTCATTTTTGGTAGCTTCCAAATAGTACTTGTACACACAGATACAAATAATGTTTGAAATTTTAGCCAGACCAATCATGGAACAGAACTACATAAATTAAATATGTATAGGAGTGGAAGAAGTCAAACTATCCTGTTGACACATGACATGATCCTTTACAAAGAAGTCTCTCCTCCCCCCAAAGAAACTCTACCAGAAGACTCTCAGAACTACTACATAAATTTAGCAAAATAGCAGCATAAAAAATCAATACACAAAAATCAATAGTGTTCCATAGAACAATGGTATACTCACAGAAGAAGAAATCAGGAATACAGTCCCATTTGTAGTATTTTCAAAAAAATTTAAATACCTAGGAAATAACCTAAACAGGGAAGTGAAAGATCTCTATGATGAAACTAATAGTACTCTGTAAAAGAGACAGAAAAAGACACCAGAAAAGAGACATTTCTTGTTCCTGGGTAAGCAGAACAAGTATTTTCAAAATGGCTATATTGCCAAAAATAATATACAGATTTAATGCAAGTTCAATCAAAATAGCAATGGCATTCTTCACAGAACTACAACAAAATAATCCTAAAATTTATATGAAACCAGAAGAGACTCAGAATAGCCAAAGCAAGACTGAGCAGCAAGAGTAAAGCAGGGAAAACCTCAATCCAGATTTTAAGTAATGTGATAAAGCTATAGTGATAAGACAGCATGATACTGGCACAAAAACAGCCACATGGATCAATGGAACATAACTGAGGATACAGAAACAACCTTATTCATATTTAGCCCTCTGATCTTTGACAAAGGGACCAAACACATACACTGGAGAAAAGACAGTCACTGTAACAAGCGGTGCTAGAAAAGCTGGTTATCCACATGCAGAAGTATGAATCCGAACACATAGATTCACTTTTTAGGAAGACAAAATAAAAATGCTTCCAAAGACAAGGTATTAAAACAGAAACATGGAAGATCGAGCTGGTAAAACTGCTGAAAGTTGTAGGCACAGGCATAGACGTTGAGGAGAACCCCAATGGCATAAGAAATAGCACGAATGATTAATAAATGAGATTATATCAAATTATAAAACTTCTTCACAGCAAAAGGAGCAACCAGCAGTGAAGAGACACCCTATAGAATGGGGAATAAATACTGTCAGCTACTTGTTGGCCAGAGATAATATTTAGAAAATGTAGAGAACCCTTCGAAATTAGAGCCCCTAAATAACAGACCCAATTTAAAAATGGACAATTGAAATCGACAGACACTTTTCAAAGAAAAAGTATAAATAGGAAAAAAATGCATGAAAAAATTATTTGGCATTTTTGGTCATTAGAGAAATGCAAATTAACAATACTGAGATTCCATTTGGGAAAGGTATAGGGGAAGAGGGTATGGAAGGGAAGTTCAGAGAGAGTAGAAAAAGGGTAAATAGATATGATCAATGCACGCTATGTGTATATATAGAAACACACTGTAAATCTCATTAATTTGTATGCTCAATATGGTGAATAATCAAAATAAAATATTACAGCTATCTAGAAGGTGTAAAGTGGTATTTCATTGCAATTTTGATAGGTATTTTCCTAATAACTAAAGGTGGTTAGCATATTTTCATGTTTATTGGACACTTGCATATATTCTTTAGAAAAATATTGAAGTCTTTTACACATTTTTAATTAGGTTGTCAGTTTATTATGTTATAAAGCTGTTTTGTATAGTTTGGATACTAGATACTTATTAAATATGCTTTTCAATATTTTTTCTTATCTTGTGGATTGTCTTATCACTTTCTTGATAGTGTTCTTTGATGAATAATGCTGTAAAATTTTGATGAACTCAGTGTATTTTTTTTAATGATTTATACTGTATCGGTGTTTGTATCAATCAGGGTTTTACTAGAGAAACAGATATAACATAAGATATACAAATGTACAAGAAATTAAAAGATTGGCTTACAATGGTCAGCCAAAGAGGTGGATGAGGAAGTGTTCAAAGGGTGTCTGCACACTGGAGACCAGAGGGATCAGTCCAGGGTCTGGAGTTCACTGCAGCATTCCACGCAAGTCTGTATCAGGAGGCCAATGGGTCTGTGACGGAAGGCTGAAGGCCCCAAGATGGAAGCTGAAGAGTCTGCACTAGAAGCCAGGAGATGATGTCCAAGCTGAAGGTGAAGACTGGAGCTCCTCCGAGAACAGAACCCCTCTGTCCTTCCTTGTTTACCTTTTATATCATCTACGTGGTGATCCACCTTAGGGTGGCTCCTGCCCTAGGGTGCAGAATTGCTGAGCCAATTTCTGAGCCAAGTTTAGGCAAGCTTCTAAACTTCTCAAGTTGACATAATCAAAAAACCACTACAGTGTTACATCTGAGAAACAATGTCTAATACAGGGTCACTATTTATTGAATGCTTTTATCCTCCCCAAACTCAGTATAGCTAATGATTATGTTGAAATACTTTCTTCCATTGTGATAATGTTAGGTTAGGGGATATGACTTTTCAGACTAGGCGATGAAATTAAAGACCTTCTGAATGGGATTGGTCTCCTTATAAAGGGAGCCCAGAGAGTTCCTTCCCCTTCCACAATGTGAGAACACAGAAAAAGGCTGTCTGTGAACCACAAAAAAACTTCATCAGATTTTGAATCTACTGCCACTTTAACTTTGGATCACCCATACTATAGAACAGTAAGAAATACATTTGTTATTATCTATAGCCATCAGGATGATAGTATTTTTTAAAAGGAGCTTGAATGGGGTGAAAGAGTCATGAAGACTTACAGCTAAGTTTTCTTCCAAGAGCATTATAATTTTAGGTATTCTGTTTAGATCCCTGATCCATTTTGAGATAAATTTTGTTTAAATCTGAGATATATTCTTTTACACGTGGGTAGTGACTATCCCAGTGCCAGCTGTCGAAGAGTGTTTTCTCTCCCATTAAATACTCTTCACATCTTCATGTAAAACAAGTTGACCTAAGATATATGAGTTTATTTCTGGATTCACAATTCTTCTTCCTCCCTCCTTCCCTCCCTTTCTCCCTCATCCCTCTCTCCTTTGCTCTTTCCCTCTTCATTCCCCTCTTTCTCCTCCCCTGTCTCTGCCTCTGTCTCTGTCTCTGTTTCTGTCTCCGTCTGTCTGTCTGTCTCACTATGCTGGGGATCAAATCCAGGACCTCATACATGCTACTCAGGTGATCTACTACTGAGCTACCTTTCCAAGCCCAGATTGGATTCACAATTCTGTTCCACTGATTTATATTTATCTTCATGCCATTTCCATAGTGCCTTGATTACTATAGCTTTGTAGTAGGATTTGAAATTGGTAAGTGCTAGTACCTTAGTATATATTCTTCCTTTACAGTAATTTTTCTGTCTTCTCTGGGTTCATGTAATTCCGTGTGAATTTTAGTGTCAGCTCTCACTTTCTGTAAAATTGGTAGTTGGTTGGTGCACTGGAAGCAGAAAGAGAGAAGGGAGGAGCTAGGGCCAAGGATACATTTTTCTACTTCAATTTCTCATTGACCTCACCTTCAATAGGTCCAGCCTTCTAACAGGACATTCATGTATGAACCCATCAGTGGATAAATTCTCTGATGAATATCGTGCTCTCAGAATCCAATTACCCTTCAAAAGCCTCACCTCTCAATATGTGAGACTTTTGCAGGACATTTTAGATCTAAGCCATAACATTCTGCCCCTAGCTTGCAAAAGGCTCATGTTGATCTTATTATGCAAAATGCATTTAGTCCATCTTTAAGAGTCCTCAAAGTTTTAACAGTTCCATCTTTGCTGAAAAACTCAAATCCAAATTGTCCTCTGAGACTCAAGACAAACTCTTAGCTATGAGCCCGTGTAAAGAATAAAAAAGAAAGATAAATTCTTCCAACATACAGTGGCACAGGTTCAACATTACCATTGCAAAAGGGAATAAGAGGGGACATAGAAAGGAACTAGATCAAAGCAGGGCTAAAACCCAGAAGGACAAATATTAAATCTTATAGCTTCATGTCCAGCATCGGCAGCAGGTTATGGTGAGATGTGAATTCCAAAGGGCCAAGGACTCAGGCAGCTCCACCACTATGACCTTGCTGGCTGTAGCCCATATGTCCTCTCCATTGGGATGGCTTTGCTTGCTGCCTGCAGCTTTCCTCAGCAGACTTTTCACATTTCTGGCATCTCCAACTTCCTACGGTCTCCACTGCACCTTTGATTTCATTCTCATAGCTTCAAGTATCACTCTCTGAGGGGCTCCTGTCAAGAAATGTGACCCTGTCCACACATTTTTTGTCTGGCTTCCCAGGCCTTCTGAAATCTTGGTGGAAGCCTTCACAACTCCATCACTTTTGCATTCTGCATGTCTGAAAAACCAGCATCATGTGGATGATGCCAACGTCTGCGGCCAGCTAGAGAAGTAGTTTGGCCTCCTTGGATCATGGCTGTAGTGGCTTCTGGTGTCTAGATGGATGAGTCTTAAGGAACCAATTCCCTAAGTAACCCTGTAACAGTAAAGGCCCCACCACTAGTATATATCAGTTTCTTAGTTGCCCAGGTACTGGTTCCTGTCCAGTTCTGGTTGCTTCTGTTTCTTAGAAATGGCTGGTCACTGTGATGCATTGCTGGTCACTATGATGCACATTATATAAACCAATCCCCAATTGATGAGCCATTCTTCCTTTGCATGTCTTGCTTGCTTACCCTATATAAGCCTAGACCACCAGAGATCAGGGCCTGATACTCTGGGAATGATCCCAATCAGTGCCTGTCAATGTAAATAAATCTGCCTCCAATCCTGGGTGTTGTTTCAGTGTTTCTGCTTGTTGTTGCAGCCCTTCTTAAGTAGGGGGCCCAGGGGCTCTTCTCAGGTGAAAGGTTTCTACTTTTGAACCTTTGAGCTTGTTCTGGTGAAAATTACTTTCTAAAAGGCCTACCCCTCAATATGTGAGACTTCTGGGGACATTTTAGGTCTGTACAATAACAGCGGGATATTGAAGTCTCTAACTCTTATTTTGAGTTGTCTGTTTCTCACTTAAATTTTGATATTAAGGCCTCCAACTGTTATTTTTGAATTGTCTATTTTTTCTTTAAATTTTGGCAGTTTTTGTAGCATATATTTTGGAAAAATATATACGTATATATAATTTTTGTGTGTCCTTGATAGATTGACTTTTTATCATTATAAAGTGTCATTATATTATAAAGTGCAACAATATCTGTCTTAAAGTCAATTTTTATGATTGGTTTTCTTTGTTGCATTTTGCTTACTATGTATTTTCTCACCCAAAGTTTAGTCAAATAGTGTACAACTCTGCTTAATCCTTTACTTCCTTCTTGTGCAGAACTTCCAGATTGGTCAAAAGTGAGAACTTAGGACAACTTCAGGTCTTTGCTGAGCATTCTCCTACTCTTGTGACTGTGTGTGGCCTCCTACATTTCCAGGAATGTGTTAGAGCTTTTCAAAAACCCTTATGGACATCCTACTTCTCAGGTTTTCTTTCTAAGCCTTTTGGTTAGTCTATCATTTGCCTCAGCAGTTACCCATTTCCTCAGGCAGCTGTTTATAAAAAAAATTATTAGTGTATGTTTGTGGTAAATAGTGATTATATTCATTGTTGATAACTGATACATGTACACATCTTAATTAATACATGTACACATCTTAATTCTTTTTTATTTCCCCTTTCCCTTCCTGCTGCTGCTCCTCCCTCCACCTCTAGCAAACACTTCCCAGGGAGAGATGCTGGGAGGTTTAGTTGAGATCAAATAAAGGCAAACGTTTTGTGTAAGGTCTTTCAGCGATCCACCTGATAGGGTAAAAATAATTTTTTGAGAATGTGGTCTGTTCTACTCCCTTTGGTACTGGAAATGTGAGCTGTCATTTTTCAAGGCTACTGTTGAAGTGGATAATATGGTATGGGACTAGTGTAAGTTAAATCAAAACTCAATTTTCTTATTGGGGAAACATAATCTTTTTTAAAAAAGTAAATTAAATGCTACCTGGATTTCTACAGATTTTGTTGTAATTTTTAGAGTTCTAAAAGGATGATTTTGATAAAATTTTTCCATTTTGTTTTGTGTTTATTGAAGGGCAGACTTTTGGAGATCCTTATTCCTCTTTCACAGTTACTTTGTAATCCATTTTAAGGCTAGAAAACACTGCCTTTGAGCTCCCCTTAAGCAAACTATTATTCCTTCTGCAAATAAATCCATTACTATTACCACATTATAAAATATTCACTCAGGTATTGTTAAATTTTAAATTTATTAGGTAATTTTGGAAATTCATTTTCTCTTTTGTGATATAAGTATATACATAATAACTCAAAATTTTCTCATAATCCTCAATATCTAAAATATTAACTATCTGGCCCTTTATAGAACATATTTACTGAATTCTGACCTAATTTAAGGCTCAGAGATTTTTCTCCTATATATTTATATACTTTTTTTATACTTCTTATGTTTAGATCAATGATCCACTTGGAATTAACTTTTTTATATAGATCTGAAGATATGAATCCAAAGTCATATTTTTTCCTATGAATATGCAGTTGTTGCATTATTTTTAAAAAGACTGCCTCTCTGCACTATTGTTTTTGTGTCTTTGTCAAGAGGTTGTCTATATATATGTGTGAGTTTTTTCTGGTACTGTATTCCTTTCTCTTAGTCCCTTTATCTCAATGCATGTAGCTTTGATTACTGTAGCTTCATATTTCTTGAGCTCAAATAGTGCAAGTTCTTCAATTTTATTATCTCTTCAGAATTGTTTTTGGCTATTTTAGGTCTTGTTCACTTGTCAGTTTCCGTTAAAAAGGACTGTGGAGGGTTTCCTTGGGATTACGTTCAATCTATAGATCATTTTAAGAGGATGATCATCTTAACAGTGTTAGGTTTTTGGGCTTGTGAACAAGATATATCTCTTCATTATTTAGATCTTCTTTAATGCCCTCAGAAATATGTCATTTCTAATTACAGGGTCCTGGCCCTTAAGGACTAAACATGTTACAAAACTAAACAGGAGCATATGAGCTCTGATTCCTGGGCTAGGCTGCCAAGTTTTAAATTTCAGCTCCACTACCTCCATTGTGTGATCTTAGAGAACTCACTGACTTCTCAATGCTTCAGTTCACCATCCATAAAATGGTATTCATTCACAGGTTCAAATGGCAGGCTTAGGATAATGCCTGCCTTAGATTAGGAAGTATGTAAAGATCAGCTTGTGTATGCCGTGATAAAGAACACATGTACACATAATTTGACTAACGCTACTAAGGCTGACACTTTCTAAAAATTTCTTGTCGGATAAGGGTAAATAAAACTTAAAGGCATGGAAAGTGATGATAACTGTAAAACATTTTAATAATAAGCACAATCTTAAATCTGTAGAGTAGTGGTGAAAAATGACATAGTAAAGTCCTTTGAGCCTTGTGGATAAAAACAGTTTTATAATAATAGTTTACATTTGTAAAGTGCTTTTAGCCTTTAACCACTTTCTCATTTATTATTTAAGCACATGGGATCACTGTGGCTGGTTTTAAAAGTTTTTCAGTCATGGAAGAGAAATTCTAGGTCATTAGACAAGTAATATGACTCAGCCTATTTCTCATTTTGATGTTTAAATAAATGCAAAAATCCATAAGAACAAATGAATGCTTTGTATATAATAATAAACTAATAGAATATGTGGTTTTTAGTGTATGTAGAATAAAGGTTAAGGTATAGGAATGCTAGAGCTAGACTGATTGGGTTTAATATCTGCCTTGTCACTGTCTGGATGTATAATTCTGAACAAGTTACCCAATATTTTCATGCCTTGGTTTTCTCATCTGTATAATAGGGTTAAATCATGGTGCCAATCTTTATAAAGTTGTATGATTGAATCAATACACATAAGATATACTTAAGTATATTATGTATTTTTTCTTGTTATAAAAGTGATTCTTATTTATTGTGGAAAATATAAACGTCTCTCAGAAAAGGAAGAGTACTTATAATCTTGTCTCCTGAGTTAATTGCCACTAACACTTTGTATATCTCTAGACTTTTTCATTGTTGTATGGTTTTATTTATTTTCATACTAAAATTATGGCATTACACTTACATACTGGCTTTGTATTGGTTGTTTCAGATGCAAACTTCTGGACAAAATAAATTTTTGTCTACTAAGGTATTTCTAGTTCCATGGGTTATTAATTGTATGGCCACTTTCAAGTTTTATTAACTTTCTATGCCTCAATTTCCTTATCCATAAAATGAGATTATCACCTAATTACATTAATGATATAATGCATGAGAAGGTCTTAGTAGATACTGGAACATTATTATTATTAGACAAAAATTTGGAAATGATTTGGAAATACAGGGTACGGTGAAGACAACTAGCAGGTTTCCGTGGGCAACAAGCCAAGAAATCATGAAACATACTTCTTTTCTGTAAAAAGACAGTTTTACACTATGATTTTGTGTACAGTTTCTGAATCTAACATGTCATTACCCACCAAATTATGCTGGAATAGTAGCTAAACATGTTGGCTAATCAAACAATATGAGTTTTTATATTTATTTTATATTTCAATTTGAGCAACTGGAGAGTCAGTGAGCAGAGATATCCCTTTAAACATGTTTGGTGAAGGAAAAGCATGAGGTCGAGGTCCCTGGGCACATGCTCAGCATGAGTTTGGGAAGGTGGTGGGAAGGTCTGCACCAAGTCATAATGGTGAGACACACTGGGTGTTGAGGGGAAGAAGACAGGGAGAATGTGAGTGGAAAAATTGTTGCTCAAAATTTCAGTAGATTCAGATGCCTTGGTTCCTCTGAAGAGGTAGATTCCAGGCGAGCCTCTAGCAACTCTTTGCAAGAACTCTTCTGTACAGTCAGATCTCAGATAAGATATTTAGGTGGAGGAGAAGTTTTTCGATTGAAGGGCAACAGTTGGTGGATATCTATTCTAGGAACAACTTGTTCTTAAAAGTCTAAAGCATTTCTAAGAGAATAATAATGACCAGAATTTAACAAGTGCTTTATTTGTATAGTTCATCGCTCTAACTCATTAGAATATTGTTAACAAATATTAATTTCAATCTTCACTTCAATCTTATGAGATAATGGTTATTATTCTTATTTTCAGAAGAAGAAACTGAAGTACATATAAGTTGCCAAAGACACATTATGCCCAAACTTGCCCAAAGACACATTATGATTTTTACTTATTGTAATATAACTAACACTTACAATAAGAATGTCTATGGCCATATAATCAGTTCCTACAATTATTTGTTAAATGAATGAATGAATAAGTATATCCAAGTGCCCATAGGAGAAATCTATGCAGTCTGGGGCCATATATATATATCTATACACACACATGCATGCGCGCGCGCGCACACACACACACACACACACACACACACACATAGTATCAGACAACAGTTGTGCTGAGTTTTGCCGGATACATTTAATGGTTTTTGTGTGTACTTAATCTCTACAGAGAAATGTATGTACCAGGGCTGAGTGGTCTTAAAGATTGCCATTTTAACATATCTCTGCTAAGTCATTAGTAGAGAAT
The DNA here is from genome assembly GCF_000276665.1 of Chinchilla lanigera. Classification (NCBI taxonomy): domain Eukaryota; kingdom Metazoa; phylum Chordata; class Mammalia; order Rodentia; family Chinchillidae; genus Chinchilla; species Chinchilla lanigera. The sequence continues at coordinate 8,973,368 of NW_004955444.1, read as the reverse complement.
TGAATTACACATTGGCCTATTTACAGTGTAGTTGCAGTTCGGCAGGACCAAGTCCATGGTAGCCACCTGGGTCTCAGGTCCTTCTTTGCTCTGGAACAGTGAGACAAAAGCACTCCTGTTTTTCTAAAGCTGACAAAGAACAGACTTCTTCCCTGGAATGGAGCCGAGTGGTAATGTGCCTCTAAGGATTGCACTGAGTAAACCTTTAGAGCAAGGTGCAGTCAAAGCTAATTAAAATCACACCATTTCATAACACTACTTAGAGGCAAAGACATATACCAGGAAGCTGTGAAGAAAGAGCTGGCTGCACACTGAACAGCAGCTTGGCTCTGCTCTCCTGCCCTCTTGAGTTGTTTGTTTAGCACTGCGTGGAAACAGATTTCTTGATTTGTCTGCTAAAATTTCAGCCTTCCCTTGGTGTCCAACTTACGGATGAGATCCTTGCAGATGTCTCACAGTTTTCCATCTTGAGATCGAAAGCTCACTTAACACCTCTGTTTCTTGCTTCCTTGAAAGAAGAGATTTAATGATATTTTAGGAAGAGCGAGAAAAAGAGAATCATTATCTCTTAGAAAGTTGCGGTATGTTACCTTCATATGAAAAGTTTGCATTCTCTCTTTGAGGGATGACCCTGTTTCTCGGAAGCTGTCCACTGGTGTTTCAGCGTGCATTCTTTTGTAAGAGGTGACGAAAGGGTGGTTGTTCCTGGAAATTAAAGAAGTGTCCACACTATGACTGTGTTGCTTAACAATGTGAAGACTTCAGGCAAATCACTTAGCATCAGAGCCTCAATTTCCTTATGTAAAATAGAAATAACAGCTGCTCTACTTACCTCATAGGGTTGTTTTAAGAATCAAAGAAAATAATGATATGAAAATATTTTGCATCCTGTGAAGCTCTTTGCAAACGTGAAGTACTGTTGTTCTTGCCGAGGCTCCCCTCTTTCTGCAGAGGAAACACTGACACTTTCCAACCATTACTTAATCATCCCTCTAGGGCCGCACTTGTTCCCAGACAGAACAGGTGTTAGTATCCACAATGAGATTTGGAGGAAAGTGGAGAAGAAACTCTGGAGTCTTAAAGCGACCTTTAGCCTGTCCACCTTCCAAAAGAGGAAGGTTGGCTCAGGCAGAACCATTTTCCTTATCCTAGCTCCTCTAGCAAGGCCTCTTTAGACCTATAAACTGCTGAAAGAAGCATTCCTGGGGTTCAGAATTTGCCCTTTCAAAATGCCATATTAGCATTTGGGGAAACACCAGAGACAGGAAGCTCACTCTCTGACCTTCTGTTCTTTTCCCCTGAACAGCTCACAAGACCCTCATTTGAGAGGTATCCTGCTTATAGCCGGAAGAAACATCCTGACTTCTGAAGATACACGGGCACAGAGAAAGACCTGAGCCAACTGAACTTGCTAAGTTTCCGTTTGTTAACATTTGATCATATTCTTTTGTCTAATCTTATGTTTCCATGAATGTCCATATGCTTATCAAATCTAAGCATAAAAATATACAAGTTTACCTACTAATTTGAGTTTTCATTTCTGAAGAGTCCTGTGTCATATAAAACTTATATTAAATGAATTAACATGCTTTTCTCTTAAAAGTCAAGCTGTCTTTTAAGGATATCAGCTATGAACACAGCAATTGGCAAGAAAAGAAATACCCTCCTCCCACAGCATTCAGGGATATTGCAAGGATATTGTTAGTATGTATTCATTATGTATATATTAATTTAATGCACTTAACTGCTACCTCATTGTAGAAAAAAACAGAAGCCTATCGGCATATATATCCACTTGATTAAAAATCAATTTAATTTTTTGCATTTTAATGTTTTCATAACGTTTATTTTTTGTATGCAGAAACAATATTTTGATTAAAATCAATCCTGTTTTCCATGTCTAAGTTTCATCAGGACAGTTTTAGAGGCTTGATGACAGGTCATACTTTAGGACAATTAATCATAATTGTCATGGAAGAATATTTGGCCAAATCATTTCATATGGTTTGTGAAGAACAGGAATATTTGTAGTCATAAGTAATGCAAGCAGAAGATGAAGGACTTTATTCTTCATATCTAAATCTGCTAATTTTCTCCAAATTGTTGCTCTGACTATATTTATCTCAAAGCAAAGAAATATGATTTGCTGTTTGTAGTTTACACTAACAATACTTGTATAATTTATGTTAAGAAAAGAAAGGAGTTGTAGATTCCAATTCGAGTAGCAGGAATGTAGTTAGACAACGGCTTTAATTTACTGATTGCCCTGGACAGTGGAAGCAGCACGTAGGCACTCAGTGAAAGCTATTCTGAGCATTAAGGTTAGTGTTAGCAGAAAACGTGATTTGTTTCCTCACATCCTTGTTCACCAGCACCAGATGTAAGAATTTACCTATTCTGAAAAAGCCCACAGTATAGACTCTTCCCCACGGAGAGGACCAAGTTTCAGAACAATTCTTGGGCAGGAAATTTGTAGTTAAGACTATGAGACCTTATCAGATAACCCTTTAAAGTTTTAGGAACCTATAAGAGTTCTTTTTGGAGAAAATACAATAATGAGTATAGTACATGACATAAAGAGACCAGTGAGTAATGTTTCATCCTTTAAATAGGAATAATAATAACAGATACAATTTCTATTATTGCTTGCTTTTAGAAAATTTTTAGATCATCTGTCAGTACAATGTAAAAAATGTTCAGTTTGCTTTATGGGTGACAACTTATATTCTAAAGGGCTACTTCTTCTGTGTCTGATGCCTTATCAGAATGTCTTTATGGTGCAGAGTTATTAACTATCTGAAGGTTCCATTGCAATCTCATAGATACACCACATAAATTTTTTTTGAGACACAGTTTTGCTATGTAGCCCAGGCTGGCCTCAAACTCAGGACAATCCTCTTGGTTCAATCTCCTGAGTCTGGGATTACAGGTGTGTGCTGCCATGCCCAGCTCCACCAAAATTTAGATATCTGATATTGATCTAGCTTTGGGTAATTTTCATCTTACATGTTTAACCTAACAAAATGGTTAACTCATAAATTATATTCCCAACCCAATATTTTATAGCCACAATTTTTATCACTGCCAGTTGCATAATAATATGCCACTTGCCCTTCAGTATAACCCAACTTTCTTTATCTACAGAATTAGAAGTTCTATTCCAATGTCCAATGTTAATTTTCTTCAACTTCTTTTTTCTTCAAAAAGTGATGATGCAAAAATTTCTTTTGCTGTTCTGCTATACACTCTATCTTTTCTAAGTTACAATAGTTACAATAAAGTTACAATAAACTTAAATAAAGTTACAATAAAGTAAAGTTACAATAAAGTTACAATAAAGTCCTAATTCCTGCTTTTTCTACTTATCTCTAATAGAAAGGGCATACAATTTATGCACTCAGGAACTCAAATTTTCATGGCTGCGGAAAAAGTATGTAGAAAAGTAGCATTTCTAGTAAGATAAAATTTCTCTTGGCAAAATATTCTCATACTGAGGTAAAGGTAATATAGCTAGTATTTTAGATAGTTTTCATATATCAGTAAGTTGAGTTTATGAGATTGTCTCCCTGGAAAAGTTTTAGATGGGGATAGGGTGGGCTTGGGAGCTGGGGAATAAAAATGAACAAGAGGGCTTGAATAAGTGGACAGAAGTTTATAAAAAGCACTAGGGTTGTTACTTAAGGAAGGGCACTGGGAACACTATTTTTGCCTAAAATAGAGATAAAAATCTCCATTTTCAAAGAAGTCAAAATCTAGTTTTGTACAGCAAAAATTTCTCTGAAAAAATTGTGACTCACTAGAGTGTATTACCAAAGCAATTCATAGACTTTTGAGAATTGATTCATAAAAAGATAGATAAAACATTTTTTTGGAGCCAACCATCTTATACGTAATACTGTATAAATAATGCTGGAAAACTAAGCTATATAGTATGACTCTGAGATAGTGACTAAAGAAATACATTAGAACAAAACAGACCACTATCTGCTATTATGTCTTTGAGAAAAATATTACCTGAGTATTGACTTTCTTTATTATCTGTTTTACCTATTTAAATGTTAGCCTGGAGCATAAGTAGATAGTACTTAGAAGTTTTTTTTTAGCAGGCCATCAAACACAGATTATTGCTCTTAATCAAGAATTTTTAGGTAGTATATACTGCCTATGTTTGCTGTTTCTTTTTTTGTTAGGTTTTTATAACTCTTTATTTATGACTGATCTTTCTTATTTAGGTCTATTTCCTAGTCTAATAATCTTATTCTCAAGGTTTCTTATTACTACCTTGAACAAAATGCTTTTTTATGGCTTCAGAAGCTCAGATCAATCTAAGCAATAGTTTAATGCAAAAGACTAAACAAGAATTATATAGATTTCATAATCATCTATTAAGAAATTAATATCTTCTTGCCAAGTATTTGCCCACCAAAGACCTAATGTTGAACACTAAGTCTACCAAAGTTATATTTTCTTTTTCTGTCTCTCAAAAATTCTAGGGAGGTGCTATGGTAGACATTTATACCCAACAAACATAAGAAGGGCAAAAAATAGTATCTGAATATTTATAATGACATGAAGAAAGCTATTTTATAGTCTTCTTGAATTGTGGTGTATGGTTTTAGATTTTGCTGGGCTCACTTTAAGTGAAAGCAGTTCATTAGAGAGACAACTCGGGTCTCAGGGCTCTTTAGGGAAACAGGTGCTAACTGGTATTAATAGGGAGATCTTGCAAGACCTTGACATTTTTCAATCTTTAAACTCAGGTTAAAATGTCCAGTATAGTTTCAGTGGCAAAAGAATCTTATTTTAAGATGAATCATATTTATCTTGAGTCCTGGTTTTCTTCTTTGTTTGGACTTTCCTGAACGTGGAAGGCTTTCCTGAAGTTTTCTTTCTTCTGTTTGAATTATTTTGTGAACAATACATTGCAATCTGCTGTCCATTACCTGTCCCTGTCTTCTCTACTGATTCTATCTTCAGATACCCTTTTCTCCATTGGAGTTCTCAGCAGAACTCGATAGGTTTTCTCATCCTTACTTCCCTAAGTGGCCTGCTTATGTATTTTGGAAAATTTGTTAGCCTGGACTCTTCTCTGCGTTCCATTGTTTGGAAGGCTTACTTCCTCCTTTTACACTGGCCCTCAGAGTTTTTCTGCATATCACAAAGCATTTTAAACTCCTATTCTTTCACAGCATACCGACAACATGCTTTATCTTGGAAATATATTTTAGATTCTAAGTTAAAAAGACCTTTCCTTGAAGCATTGACTTAGTAGTTCTCTCACCAGCTTTTGGAAATACTAAGTGCTTGTAGTTCTTTCAAGGACCACCTGGAAGAGCTTCTTTTAATGAGGACTCAGTTACTTCTGTGGCTCCCACATTACACAGTTATGTCTGTGAATGTCATTGCTGTCATGTAGGATTTTAATAGATAAGCCACAGGGAAATCTATTAGACACCTGGATACTTAAAAATCCTTTGAAAATTGATCATTCATTTGTGGGATCTCCAGACATGGTCTATTAACAGCCCAACTTCCTTCCTTGTTCCTCTCCCCCTGCTACTACCTTGCTGGAAAAGTGGAATTTGCTGTAAAGAAATTTTAAAAATGAACTGTACTTCCTTCAGAACAGTCTGATTTGTTCTTTTTTGTAATGATTTTACATTAGGCTACATACAAGAAACTAATTCATAAGGAAATATTCAGAAAACTCAGGGTAATGATAAATGCATTGATAAAAGTGAGATTCTATTGCTTACATTTTATTTTTGATCTTTGTTTTCCAAGGAAAGACTATACTGGCTTTGTGTTGGTTGAGGTGTTCGTATAGCAAATTCACAGATATTGAAATAACTCTAACTTCAAAAGTTTGGACTAGTTCTCAATATATCCTCCAAAATGTGGATGGTGGAAATTAGTAGATAAAATTTGAACGAATCAGTTTCATGGTGTGTCAGGAGTTTTATAAATTGTTGACTTGCCTGTTTTCTATTATTAGCAAAATGAAACATGAAACATAGACATTTTGGGTTTGCTCTAATATTGTTTTCATTCTTAAGCATTCTTTATTTGATGACATGATTGTATAACTGCTTTTCTTTGAATAGATGACATCAATTTAGTCTAACTGAATACAAACTAAATGGTTTAAATGTCATTTGTATTTAAATTATAAATAATTTGGTGGCATAGAAACTTGCCTTCTCCCAATATATGGTTATTTATATTGATTTACAACATTCCCTATAAAAACTATAATGACTCTGGCTGCTAGATGTTTTGCAGGCTTTCCTTTACCAAATATAGAACATCTTTTTTTCTGATATAAATTGAGGAACTCTTCAGTAACATTGCTATACTATTCTCAAATATTGTAAGTGTTGGAGCTTTGCTGTTCAATATATTAAAAAAGTCACGATGATGAACACATTTTAAATAAAAATTCTCTTAAGCTTATTTGTAATGATGCATTTCTCATCCTATTCTAAGTGTAGTTTAAAAAGAAAATTCCTTGAAGTGACTCTCTGAGCACCAATTTTTAAACAAAAGCTTACCAAGGAAAAACAGTGCAGGGTACAAGTGTAGCTTCTTTAATGATCCTTCAAGTTTTAAAATTTGTTGGACATAAAAGCGATGCTAATCTGATTAGTAACTGTGATTGAGCAAATCTACTGTAAAAATGGACTATGTTCTGGTTTATAATGTGATACCATGAAGTCATTTGAGAACTGCCTCTGTGAAACATAAAAGTCTCTTTGATGGAATATTTATTCCATGATTAAAACTACATTTGTACGGAATTTTTATATTTATACATGTATACATACACGTGTACATATGTGTGATTAAAGTTGCATTGTTTGTGCTCATAATTATTTATAAAATTTGGTTCTTAGAAAACTGATAGAAAGAGAAGCAATATGACACGGATGAACATCAAATCCAGGTATGAATGTGATTAACAAAAGCTAAGACCAAAGATTATCGAAATCTTTTAAAAAACTTTTAAAATTGCTCTCTTCTTGCCTCAAGATATGTGAAGATTTATGTGGAGCTTTATATGAAGATATGGATAGATAGATAGATAGATAGATAGATAGATAGATAGATAGAGGGAGGGAGGGAGGAAGGGTAAGGGGGAGGGTGACAGAAATGCAGAGAACTAGTGTCTGAAAAACTGTTGCATAGGCATTTTACTTATGGTGCCTCACTGACTTGGAAGAATAAGAAGCTTGGAAAGCTTTGTGATGTTGACAAATCTGTTGACTACATTATAAAACTTGGAAATATTCCTCAAACCTACCTAGCCTTTTGGATACCATGTTAGCACTTTAGTACCAGCAATATTTTTTACAAGGCAGAGAAGTTCATTTCTTGGCATCCACGTATACTGTAATTAGTCTTTTTACAAAATGCCAAAAATCTCTGGCAGTTTAAGCAAAGTCCAAAGAAATGTCAGCACTGCTTATGAAAGTATTTATTAAGAAAAAGGTGGTAATTTTCGAAGTGTTAATGTGCGTGAAAATACGCTAGAAGGGAGTGGTTTTCACCAAATTAAATAAGAATTACTGAATTTACAGTGTATATGGAACTTGTGCGGAACTTCCCATTTTTATTCCAGTAGATATCTGTTAAAATTTCAAATTCAATGATCTTGTTTTGATATATTTTTGATAAATCCAGTGAATGCTTTATTTATAAATAAAATCACTTTGTGCTTTTATAATGCTTTCTGCACTCACATTTAATTATTAACAACGTTATAAACTGTGAGTGTGGCCACTCACTTAAGATAATAATAGATGGGATGGGGCAATTAACACAATGAAGTTAGAGTTTTATTCACCTTGGCTGTTTGGCGTTTTCCCTTATTTTTTATGGCAAATTTTGAAAATACTGACCAAGTTTATTACCCGTTTAAGTGTTTCAAGCAGTACACTGGGTTTTGAGGCATACTCTGTCTTTAAAGTGAAAGTTAACAGAAGTTTTCAAATAGGCCTGTAATATATGATTTAAAAAGTAGATTTCAAGTATACTCGGATTTTAGATTCATGATTTAACTGTGAAATCAGTAATTCCTATGTCTGTCAGTTCACTGTAATAGTGTATGGCTGTTCTGCATATGGAAGAAGGGAGCCGGGGCTGGGGATTCTGCCTGGAGAAAGGAAAGAGAGCTCGGAAGATTTGGGTAGGGGCAGGAGAGTTAATATTTAACCATTCAATTTAACATCTAAAACAGACTGTTGAGAGGAAAACGCTTAGAGAGTAGTGACATTGTACTATCATAGGTAAGTTATCCCAAACTATGTTATCAATTGGATCATTAATAGTCCTGAGAATAAAAATTCAAGTTCCCATTCTAAAATCTTTCCATGTATTAAATTTTCCACCTCTTTGTGTTACCCCTGTAACAATTTTTAGTGAGTAACTTTTAGAAGGATTTAAACTGCTTCAGTTGCCTACGAATTAAATTTGTTTGTTTGTTTGTTTTTTTCCAAAACAGGGACGCTCTTTTGGTGAAAGTCACAACTTTCACCAACAAAACGAAAATGAGCTGCAGATAGCAGAGTTCCTTCGCATTTATTGTCACGTGTACCTGTGGGGAAGCTCGTTTACGAAATAAAAAGGGTAGGCATTTTGTCCAAGTGCCTGAACTCAATCCTGGCTCCTGTATCGTATTTGTTTCTCATTGCTGGGAATAAATACCTGACGTATACAGCTTAAAGGAGGAGACAGATGTTTGAATTGCTCACAGTTTTAGAGGATTTGGTTAATGGTTGCCTGGCTCCATGGGAGAAGCATCATGGCAGAAAAGTGTGGTGGAACTTATTTATGGTGGCTGTGATGCAGGGCAAAGGAATCATGCCAGAGCGGGAAGGACTGAGGACCAGGTACCCTACCTGAGGAGGCCACTGTGACTCACCCAGACATACCCAGAAGTGTGCTTAAAAATCCCTTAGGTGATTATGAAGCCAATCAAGTTGACGATCCAGAGTAACTATCATATCTACTTACCAAATGTGTGACTATTTACAAACTACTTTATCTGCCTCTGCCTCAGTTTCTTATTTGGAATAAAGAAGATAACAGGACTTCTGGGCAAATTAAACACAAAATTATAACTAAGGCACTTAAAACAATGAGCTCCAGCCTGGTATGGTGGGGCATAACTATAGTCCAAGCTACTTGGGAGGTGAGGGTGTCAGGATTGCTTGAGCCCACAGCTTGAAGCCAGCTTGGTCATCACAGTGAGACTCTCTCTCTCAAGACAAAGAAAGACCAATAAACAATATATATATATAATGACACAATATATATATATTTATATATATACAAAAAATATATATATATATATATGTATATATATATATATACACACACACACACACACAACTATTGGGTATAGCTGGATACAACTATTTTTATTGTTATTTTTGTTATGCACTTTTTACACCTAAACTTGTAACAATTGTCAGAACCTATTTCTGGTATAGGAAATGTAATTTCTGGACCAAGCATTTGTTGTTTTAAAGCCTCGTAATATTTTTGAGCTGTTTTTCCAAAAAGAAACTATCAATTTATGTTCCCAAAGCGCTTCTGAAAGTTCTTACTTCATTTGTATCATGCACTATTATCTATAATTTTGAATCTTTGCTAAGAAATGCTCCATAATGACACTACATTATTGCTTTAATTTTCAATTCCTTGGTGACCAAATTGGTTTTCTATAGGTTTACGTTTTTGTAGAAATGCTCATGTCCTGTCCTATCTTTCTTTGAAGTGCTACGTTTTGCTCATATATTTTATGAGGCCTTTATTTATTATGGATATTAATCTCTGTCATATTTGTAGTAAACACTTATTTTTAATTTTATATTACTTATATGTAGAAATTTTAAATGTTTATGTAGTGAAATCTGTTGATCTCTTTTGTTTGTAATTTCTTTCGCTGAGAAGCCACTTTCCTAAGAGTTATACAGTTTACTCCTGGTTCTGACTAAATCCAGATTAGTGTAGTAAAGAGATTTGTTTACTCATCAGCTTCAAGGGTTGGAGTCATTTTGATGAGCTTAAGAAATCATTTACTCCTACCATAGCTAAAATTTGTTAGGAAAATCATAACAAAACTTTTCTACCAAATATATATTGATAAACCAATTAGTTACCCAGCGTTTGCTGATGTAACATGTTAAAACTGACAAGACACTTCTAATCTGTGTTCTGTAATTTCGTTTTACTTCTTAAAGCTACCTTAGGATGCGGAATAAGAAGGATATTATTGTCACCTTCTTACACACAAAGACCCAAATCTCCGAAGGGGTGCCTTGTGCATCTTTGTGTCTTTTTTCAGTTTATAAAAGAATTAAATGGCAAAGAGTTTACATCTGAAACTAAATCCTCCAATTCTATGCTATGCTTACTACACCAAATAACTTTTTTGGTGGTGGTGATGGGGTGTGTGTGTGTGTGTGTGTGTGTGTGTGTGTGTGTGTGTGTGTTGGGGATCATACCCAAATGCTCTTGTATGCTAAGCAAGCCCTTTCCCACTGAAGTATATACTCTTACCCCTCAAGCAATAACTTTTTAAGAATGTAACTTCTTTGAGTTTTAAAATTTCAATTCTTGCTATCCCAAATATTCTGCTACAGAAGGTGAAAGGAAATAATGTTTTCTGAGGTAATATTTATATTGGAAATTGTTTTGCTATTTAAGCCTGTGTTTAAAATACCTTTTAATTCTTTTCATTTTCCCTTTTTGAGTAACTATATGCAATCCATGTTATTAAAAAACTCATCTTTCAGTAAACTTGGCATTGTTTTACTTTATAATTTGTGCGGACTCTTGTCAAACTGGTACTATTTCCTTTTTTTCTTTTTCTTAAAATAAAATTTGCTTTCAGGTCTCATAAATGTTTAGATCTAGGATGTGTTACACAATCATTGGCTCCTTTGATTTTTCAGAATAATACATAAGATAGATATTACAATTGTCTTCTCAATTTTATAAATAAGGAAACTTGGAGAAGCTACCTCACTTGCCCAAGGCCTTTTGAGTGGTAAATTCTATGGCACAGCTGGAGCACAGGTATTTTCCTGTAGCATCTTCCCGCCTCCCTGGGAGTGATGACCGAAATTCTTTTCACCTGTTAAGGCCCTGGAGGCAGTTTTTCTTATGTGTCTGAGCAGCTGTAAATGCACTTCTTGGTTCCTATCCCATAAACCTAATTCCATCTCAGGGTCATTCTGCACAGCTTGACTTACACATAAAAATTAACTTTTAAGAGGTTTACTTTAGCTTGATAGCCATCTATTCGCTGACCTAGAAAGCAGGTATCCTGAGTGCAATTTCCTTTTTATAAATGAATACGTTGCCCTACTCTTCTGTGAGCTCATTCTTATGGAGTATCACATTTACATTATTGTTCCAGACGAGATGAGGGCATACTGACCTACAATTCTCCAGTGCTCTTGGTCTTCAAATTTCCACAAACAACTAGGTCTGGGCATTGGTAGGATTTTGATATTGAGAGTTTTTCTTTTTTTGGAGAAAAGTAAAGGAAAAAAGTAAAGTATGTGACAAAGATAGAAATGAATGGCTTTTGAACTGGAAGAAAAGATTTGTAGGAAAGATAAACAGAGCTGAGTTTTCAAGACACAGACAAAGAGTGACTGAGGGAGAAGTCTTTACTTATGGGATTGATATTAGCAAGGAATTTTGCTGAGGAGAGGATGAACTGAAAGATGGCTTAGCTGCAGCAGGATTTATAACATCAAGAAGTGTGAATACAGATGCTGAAATGTTGTGTAATCATTGAAATATTCTTATTACTAAATTAGAGAACCTTTACTAAATGGTACGGAAAGCTACACAGTAAACTCATTTAACTCTCAAACAACGCTGTCAGTAAAGTGCACTTATTATTCCTGGTTTATGAGTAAAATTTAGAGAGCTTAGCCCAAGGTCACAGAGTCGGCAGAGTGGAGATGATAAACCCTTAATTGTTTGTACCATGACCTGCAGTTATTGTTTACTGCCCATCTCCTCCAGAAGAATATAAGCCTCCTGAGGGAAAGGTAATGTTTGCCTTTTTACTGCTAAATCCCCACTGCCTGCATCAGGGCCAGACACAGCTTGTTAAATAGATACTTACAAAATGGAAAAGTGAAAAATAAATAAAATCCAGTCTAACTCCAGAATCATACTGCAGTTCTTTTGCCACAGTGGATTTCTAGTAAAAACATTCTCAATTTGTCATGTCTTTCTTCAAACACCTATGTATTATTTTCCTGAGGCTTTTTAAGGATTTGAAGTGGGAGAGATAGATAACCAATAGAGAGTATGTGCCCAGGGTAATGAGTTCACCTCCACCTGGATATGGTAGGAATACAATTTAATATCTATCCCAGTTTGAGTCAGTTGTAGCTTCTCAGAGCCACAATTACAGCAGTTGTCTTCTATAGTGTTTACGGAATTCAGGTGAATGACCAAGTGGCAAAGAATCATAACAATGACCAAGAGGAAATAGTTTTTGCCCACATAGAGCTCATTGCCTGTTTATTTGTTTAGAAATTTATATCATATCTTCATTAAATAGTGAATTTAACATTATGCACTTATGCAATTTCCAAAATATCTTAAGTATCAAATGAAAGGCAAAAATATATGTAGAAATTACTCTATGAAGTTTGAGACTTATTAGGTAGTAAAACATAAGAAAGATGAACTATCTTATAGAAAGTATCATTTCTTTCCCAGTGGTTTTCAACTTTATGCATAAGAAGCATGTATTGGAAACTTCAAAAAATATTGTTGCCCCGAACCTACTACAGACTAGTTCTATATACATTAGAACTTCTAGGACTGAGACTGGCATTTATATTTCTACAGTATTTAAAAAAATGCAACAGTTTGCACGGAAATATCACAGTGAAATTCATTAATTTGTAAAATCACTCTGCATTAATTATTATAAGATGCAATTATTCCATTTCTTTTTTACTATGACATGGATTTGCATCCCTTTATTGGGCCTTTCTCTCTCAATGTATTTTTTTTCATACTCTTTGAATGCTCAATGGCCCAAAAGAAGAAAGCAGAGGACTTTCAAGAACCTCCGTTTCCTTGGTATGAACAATACATTTCTTTAAATGCACTCTAAAATTTAAAAATTAACATGCAATATCTAAGATATACCAAAACATGTAAAGAATAATGCAATAAGTATCCATAGACTCATCAGCTGACTTAAAATATGGATTAGTATCAAATACAGTCAAAACTCTGTGAAGATCCCCCAGGTGTACTTACTTCCCTAAATAAATAATTTTGTGTGTTTCATTATAGTATATACTCACATATTTCTAGGTAATAAGTAGTATTATTCTACATTTCAAAAATTTGAACTTTTATGGAAATGCTGTCCTGTATATTCTTTTGCAATTTATTGTTATGATTGGAAAGACGATTATGCAGTTATGCAAAGTTCAGCTCATTCATTTCCATGGCCACATTCTATTCTTTTGTCGTAACTATACTAATAGTTATTTTTTCTCTGTTGTTGAACATTTAGGTTGTTTCTATTTATTTAATGTAGCCTAAATTCATACTAGCTTTTGAATAAACAATTTACACTATTAGTTTAGTTTTTATATAAGTCATTTTTTACACAGTGCTGCTAATTTATGATTTCCTTATCTGATTGTAATTACTTTTCTGAAAGAAATTAATGCAAGGTTTATATTTTGTGCTAGTTAACTTATCATTTTGTTTAAATTCCTGAGGTAGTTTTTGTTTATTTAAAAAATAAAATCAAAATTATTCATTATAACATAGTCACCTTGTATTTTAACTATTGGAAAAAGAGATTATAAATCCATCTATGTAGTTATGTAAAACTATGGGATAAGAATTATTTTAGGACATAGACGAGTTAATACAATGAAACACAGTCTGTACCTTTCCACGGTATGATTTAAATTTACCACTGTTCAAAACAAAAACCATGAGTTTATTATACAGAACTAGGTTTGAGTAGCTAACACTTACCTTAAGTTATCAGATTCAAAAAAGATTCTGAGGCTTAAAATTTGCACTTTGGCTCTCTCCCACGTACCACACCATTGACTCCCTGAGCTGGACTGCTGCTCAGATGGGTGAGTGAGAATTGAGTGATTCGGAATAACGACAAAATCATGAGTGTTTTCCACCCCCGAGTTAATACTGATATCACATTATTAAAAAAACAAAAATAGCTTTATCTGCGGCTGGAATTTAGGGGTTTTATCTCTGTCAACCACAAGGAGGCGCTGCGGCCTAAGAAGGAAAAGGCTTGTTGCTTCTGACTGAGTAGCTGCTCAAAGATCTTCCAGAAAAGAGGCCATAGCTTGGAAAATGATCTTTCTCAAAAACACTTATAAAGGAAAATTTGAATGTGCAGGTTGGTCTTTATTTGCAAAGGAAAAATAAATAAGACAATTATACGTAATTCAGACAAAACTCACTAAGAGTGAGTTCCTTTTTCTTTTTCAGTTGGTTAGCTATGTTGAACAGATCAGTTGCCTAATTCCTTCCTTCCTTCCTCCCTCCCTTCTTCCTCTCACTTTTTTTTTGTACCGGGAGACAAGCTCACGACCTTGTATTTGCCAGGCAGGCGCTGTGCCGCTGAGCTCTATCCCCGGCCCCCTTCCTTCTTTCTCTCCTTCCCTCCTGCTTTCTTTCTTTCTCTTTGGTATTGGGATTCAAATTAGGGCCTTTGCATTCAGCTACAGACACAGCCCTTTAAAAAAAATTTTTTTTTTTTGAAACAGGGTCTCACTAAGTTACTAAATTGCCAAAGCTAGGCTCAGACTTGCAGTTCTCCTACCTCAGCCTCACAGAATACTGAGCTTGCAGGCACACACCACCGTGCCTGGCCAATTGTTTGGCCAGAATCTTAGGTCTTAGGGTGGACAAGAATATCCACGTTATTGGTTTACTTCTTTGCCTTCAGGCATTCCAGTACAGTATTTAGGCTTTAAGGAATATAGTTTGGATTCAATAGTCATTCACTGAATGACTGAATCAAGGACTATAAAAATCTATGGGCCAATTGGTTAATTAAGTTGGCAAAGACAGAGAAGTAGTCCAGGGCGTAAGGGTCTGCGAAGAAGAATCACAGCAAATTCCAGGTTTCTTGTTCCTTAGATTATGGTTCTGACGTAAAACTGTGCTGCCTCTCCTGCAGTCCACACTTCAGTATTTTCAAACTATCGATTGAGTAATTAGTTTTAGTCATAATTCAAAGACTCATCAGTCTGCTTTGGGGGATGATGAGTCTCTAACCATGGTACCGAATAAAACCAAGGCTGGCTCAAGCCATTGCTTTGGGAGGTTGTGCGGGAGACCCTACATTATAGATGTAATTTTATACCAGAGGGTCTGAAACATTCTTTTCCATGATGCTATTTTCATATATGTTGGTCATTTCCTTCCTATTCTGTTTATTCATTTGAAGAAAACATTTTATTACAGAAAAATATGAAAAATACAGACAAGTTGAATGAGTCATACCCACTGCAAAGAGTCTATCAGTGACATATTTTCTGTATTATCCTATCATTTATTTATTACCCCTTTATCTTTATTGTACGTTGATGCATTTCAATTGAATGGTTGTTACCTTGGGATTTCATTGGTGCCTGTGTATTGAGAGGCAGAGAGAGAGAGAGAGAGAGAGAGAGAGAGAGAGAGAGAGAGAGAGAGAAGGAGAGAGAGAACAGTGTTCTCCGAGGGTCATGGGGCAGG
>NW_004955444.1:8951342-8952708 GCF_000276665.1 Chinchilla lanigera | reverse complement strand
TAACTATTTTTAACTTCACTCTTATTCAGTAACTTTAGTATGTCTTTTTGGTTGAGTTAACTATTATGGTGATGCTTTCTAATTGGCGTCTTTCTTTATTAAATATTTCTTAAATATTTATTAATTAATTATTACTATATGCAAAGCTTCCTTTTCTCACCATTTATTCACTTATTTATTTAGATCAACATCGGCTGCTGGATCCCTATTTTATTCAATGGTTTATCATATGTTATTTCCATCAGTATTTTGATGTTTAAATTGTTCCACATTTGGCTGTAAAATGCCCCTTGAAGCTGGCTTTTCCTTACTGTTGGCTTCTATAGAAGTCTCAGGTCCCTCCTGTATTTTCTTTTCACAGCCCTGTGTGCAGCCGTTTCTCCGAGAAGCCCGAGTTCCCTTGACTGTACGGTGGAATTCACAAGCTAAGATCTGAGCGATCGATATTAGAGGTGCTCACTGCTGTTTGCTATTGCTGTTGCCAGGCTAGAGCTAAGAAATACCACGTTTACACTTGTACGTACTGGAGCTGTGCATTCGTACTGATAACTCTCATGCTAATCCGACGCCATAGGGTTCTCAAGCACCGAGGAATCTGGTTCCCATTGCAGTCGCTATAGATTTTAATTTACTTGATGTTTTCGGTGTATATGGTCCGCTAACCCTCGCCTGGCTGCCCTCCCTCCCGAGCTCCATTACCTTCACGTGGGCCGCCACTGCCGGCTGCAACGGGCTGCTTGCTGCCCGCTGGCTGCGCCCCAACTTGAGAAGCCCACCTCAGGGCGGCCTTTCTCCTCGGGCTCACTGCACTCCTCTTCGAGTCACCATGTCCGTCCTCCTGGGGTCCACCCGGTGACTTCTGAAGAGGGAGAGAAGGAAGAACAAGAGAAGTGGAGACCTAAGAAATTATGAATTAAAATAATGGATATTCTGACAATAAGTAAGTTGGGATGCAAAGCCATGATTTGTTATTTATTCTTCATTATTTTCTTTTAAGCTTCATATTAAAATCTACCTTAATAGAAAATTAGCATAATTTGATTTTGAAAAGAGGAGTAAACAGGTTTAAATGACTATAAAAATAATTCAATGGTTGCATGCAACCAGGATTCATCACATGAAAACATACACACCGGTCCTAGCATAGCAGATAAGCCCAGTCTTTCACCATGAATATTTCACAAATAAGTGTAGCACCGGCTCTGGCTTAGATTGCCTGAGCTGCTTGCCGCAGGACTGGATATAAGTCATCTAACTTACTTGAGCTCTGTCTTCCTCACTCCCATCATCTGTAAATTATAAATCACAATAGCAGGGGCTGGGGATTTAGCTCAGCGGCAAAGTGTCTGCCTGGCAAGCGCAAGGT
>NW_004955444.1:8946162-8951242 GCF_000276665.1 Chinchilla lanigera | reverse complement strand
AGAGAGAGAGAGAGAGAGAGAGAGAGAGAGAGAGAGAGAGAGAGAGAGAGAGAAGGAGAGAGAGAACAGTGTTCTCCGAGGGTCATGGGGCAGGTCATAGAGGATGCACGATCCTTCTCTCTCTCCTTCAATGCTGAAGCAGAGCACGTAAGGATGGTACAAACAATTGCCAACTAACGCTGGTGTTAAACGAAATGTCTGGAGCTCTTTATCCCTTGTTTAAATGCTCATTATCCTTCACTATTACTGAAAATTACTTTCACAGTTAGGGTTTGAAATCTCTTTGAGCATCGTCACTGAGACAAAGTGTAGCCATGGGGTATAACTTGTAGCAATAAAAGTTTTGTTCCTTTAGATAAAGATTAAAGCCTGCCAAAAAATACCAGATAATCTAGGGCCAGGCATGACTGCAGTTCATATTTGCAACAGATAATGCTGAATATATTCCTAAATAATAGCGACAATAGCAGATGTGTTGAATCTTTATGATGGGCCATAACTAGTACAGAACAATTTTATGTTCATTATAATTTTTTGTTCTCACAATCCTCTTGTGTAGTATTATTGCACCCTTTTTAGTAGCCAGTGAAGGTAAAACCGGAGAAGGCAGAGAAGATGTATGTAGGTACTATATGTACTGAATGCATTTTATGACGTCAGTTAGTTAGGTAGGTGTGATTAGCTTCCATTTTAAGAAAAAGGAAAGAGACTGCAGAAGACGTAGGGGCACTTACTGAACACTTATGAAGTGTCAGGCATTCCGTTAAGTGCCTTTCTGGCATTGTTAGTTCATTTGCTTAGCCTTATAACAACCCTGTTAGATAAGTACAATTATTTCTGCATTATGAATGAGAAAACCGAAGCTCAGTGATCTTGAGCATTGGCCCACATTCATTAGCCTGATGAAGAAAAACAAGACAAAACTGGAGTCTAAATTAGTCTTGTCTTTCCCTACAGTCCATGTTACCTCAGAGATGGAAGCCTTCCTTCTGATACTTTGTTTAAGGCCCAGAGTTAGTACGCAGAGTGGTGTTTCTGACTCCTTTAATGTAGTTGTTCTCTCTGGTGCATTCTCCTGCTTGCTCTGTGGATTTAGGTGTGTCACCATTGTGTCCTCTCCAAAGCTAGAGAAAACACGTCAAAGTTGGCCCTTTATGAGACATTTTCAAATCCCTGTGATTAAGCAACCTTGTATACTCTTTCTCTCTAGACTAAATACTATGACAGCAAATCTTTTAACCTTCACATATAGATCATGTTTTCAGCCTTCTAGTATTTTTGCTTAGCCTTTTAAGTTTTATACCTCCTGCTACTGTTTTTTTTTTTTTAAGTAGCACAAGCTGGCCTCTTCTAATGGGCTGTCTCCTGATACAGAAGTCCTGTAATGTTCTTAAAGAGTATTGTCCCAAAGAACGAGAAGCTGGTGAAACAGTATGACCTGATTCCGCTTTTATTATGTTCATATGATTTGGAGGTAATATACTGTCTTGAGAAGACAGTGAGGGAAATTTCATAGCCCTGGAACTTATGTTCTATGTCCTGAAGGACTGAATTCTACCCGCACAACTGTACCTATGATATAAACCAAGTACGATTCTGGGAACTCTCACTAAGTAGGAAAATTTCACCTCTGGAGTCTGTACCTTTGTGTCTGGAAGCTAGTGCTTTTTTCTCTTTTCCTTTCTATGTACCATGTGGAAAAATACATTCTCCAAATTGTTAGGATTCTCTTTTTTTTTTTGGTTTTGGTTTTTCTCCGGTACTGGGAACCGAACTCACGACCTTACGCTTGCCAGGCAGGCACTTTGCTGCTGAGCTAAATCCCCAGCCCCCAAATTGTTAGGATTCTCATAGGAAATTTCAAGACATGGTCTTAGATATGTGTTCAAATACTGTAAATCACTGCAGTACATTTCTACGTTTCTCCAGCATAGTCGTAGGGTATGCTCACCACACCATTTATAAAAGTGTGTGAATACTTGCTCATACACAAAGACAATTTTATCAGCAAGCTTTCAGTGAACCACTTGGACAGAAATTGATATTCTCACAAAATGTGTTTGTCACCTATTTCTTTTTTGTGAGACACCTTGCTTAACTTCCTCAAGACATTTTGTATATTCATAAACAAAGAGAAGATGGTCTAATTTCAACAGTGATAGTGTGCTCACCAGGATAAGCACAATCCCTGGGTTCTAAGCGTGTCTCTGAGAAGAGTCGCCAGCAGATGGCAATACCCCTACGTGAAATCTCCTGGCAGACAAACGGCAAGTGCCTGAAGTAAACTGATACCCTAGTGAAGTCACATGCCATTTCAGAGAAACCTGATAGCTTTGGCTGGGCAGGGGCCCACTGAACTTTATCTCTCAGCTATTATCTCATCTCTCCATTCCATCTGACAGTCCTCCAATTCAGCATTTTGTATATACCATCCTAAAGGTCACACATGGCTACTAGGGTGGGTGCTTTGAATGTGGTCCAGCGTTCGGTATGAGGAGCAGACATTGCAACAAGTAACTTGGGCTGACTGCTCTCAGCGGTAATCTTGATGGCACTAGTTGTTGCATTTCCTTCCATGGTCTTCTGGTGTTGGGTAATGCATACTTTTGGGATGCCGAGCATTGAATTACAAGAACTCATGAGCAAACACTGAGGCAGGGTATGTTGTTGGTGTTTTATTTAAGTAAGAAAATTGTGGCTTTCGTCACTGCACCACAGCTTGTTTGAATTTGGTTGGCTGGCTTCGTGCTTCTCCTTTTGTTTGTGCTCTGCTGACAGGGGCCAGAGGTGGGCTCCTGGGATAACTCTGTTTTCTTCCTTACAAAAATCACTTGCAAAGTATAGTGACTTTCCAGAAACTGGTCGAGATATGGAAACTTTTAAGTAATTTTTTTTTTTGCATATTTTAGGACTTACTGTTTGTGTAGGTAATTTCTCTGGCCTTGTCTATATTTTTCTTATTAATGTTTACTAGCAAGATGCTTTTGGCTGTAGTAGAAAACCTATCCCAAACTGGTCTAAATAATATCGATATTTGTTATTTTCTTCATCAGGAGATCCTGAGAAAAGGGAATCTTCAAGGCTGATTAATTTAATGGCTAACTGATATCATGGGACACAGATCATTCTGTATTTCTACACTGCCGTTCATGTGTTCATAATATGGCAGTTCAGTATTGCCCAAGAATGAAGATGCACTGGTCTTCTAAAACCCGAGAAGCTATGCTTCAGCTAAGTACTGGCAAAAGGATAAGAATGAACATGCTGACCTGGAATAATCATTTCGACTGGCATGAAAACTATGGAGAAATTCTCAATGTTTCACTACAGTGTTTGTGGAACTTATTTGTACTTCAAATCTGTTTTTAAGTTGATCTGTATATTCTTTTAGTCCTTAAGAAATTTGAGGAATAAAGTGTGAAAAGAGTAGTTATTCATAGCTGAAAGGTAGCTTTTTGTGAGTAAAAGCTCTCTAAATTCATAAGATTCGGGGCAGGTGAGAAACTAAAAATATGTATCAGTATGTCTACAGTTTACAAAAATTACCTGTGGCATTATTTGAGCTATGGAAAGCAGACTTTTGTATTAATAGTGTCAAGAAACAACAAAATGACCTCAGGTTTTCAAAGAAAAAATTTATATCTAGAGCTAGTGTTCTGTAATTCTACAGTCATGGCCCTACATCTTGCTTTGTGTTCTGACCCTCAGGTGCCAACTCTGAAAAGGAAAGAGTAAATGATTTCTTAGTTTTCCATAAGGATATAATTCAAAATAACTAGTTCTGCTTAGTGGAAGACTTACTGCAAAAAAGAATTTAGGATTGGGTGTGTCCTATGCAACACTTTTATAATCTATTTGATATTTTAAAAATAATTTGTTTGACGGTAACATCAAACATATATAAAAATTTCAAGAACAGGACAAAAAATTCTTTTCAACTCTCTGGCCAGAGACATTCAAGTTTCAGCAGTTGCCCCACTGATGTCTTTCATTTCTCGAGGACAGTCACTTGCTCCACCCAGGAGTCGTGTCTTTGTAGGTTCTTTCGATCTGCTCCTTAATCTTCTGCTGAGTGTCAGATCTTTGACATGTTTTAAGGTCACAGGTCAGATATTTTGTGGAAATGTCCTTGGTTTGAGTTTTTAAAGTATTTCCTCATGATATGTAGTTTTTGAAACAAATTTACAACATTTATTTATTATTTTTTATTTATTTTGCCTTTTTCTGAGACAGGGTCTTGTTACGCAGGTCTGGCTGGCTTTGAGCTCACTTTGTAGCATAGGCTGGTCTTGAACTCGCAGCAATCCTCCTGTCTCAGCCTCCCAGGTGCTGGGATTACAGGACTGCGCCACCACGCCTGGCTTTGAAAAATTTCCAAAAGGGTTGATATGCTCTTCTGGCCTTGCACTTGAGGGCACGTGATGTTGCTTTCTCTCTTTACTGGTGGCACAAATTCTGGTTACTTGATTAATCCAATGACTTCCCTGATTCTTCACTGCAGTGGGCTTCCTTTTCCTTCATAATTATTTTATGTGGTAGCAATTTGAAACTGTGTGGGAAAAGAGAAGGGAAAGAAGGGGAAATTACGTAAGTATGTATACACAGGACAGCTAATGTAGTTGTACTACTGTCTTCTATTGCGCTACAGAAAGGGACAGTTAATGATTACTTGTTTGATTCATCTTGTATGTCTCTGTTTGTTTTCCTGAGAAACCACTCTGAAGTTATCAAGAAGTAATACAACCACCATGGTTAATTTCCTACAACTTTGTAACTCTGTTTTGTTTGTATTGTTCTTATGCTATTTTGTAAATGGATGTCTGTTAATATGTTTTCCTTTTTTTATTTTCTAAAAGAAAAAAGTTTGAAACTATATAAATATTTGGATGTTTTATTTTAAAGAGAATAAAAAGCAATAACAAAATAACATACACAAAATAAATAACTATTTTTAACTTCACTCTTATTCAGTAACTTTAGTATGTCTTTTTGGTTGAGTTAACTATTATGGTGATGCTTTCTAATTGGCGTCTTTCTAATTCCATCATTTCTTAAATATTTATTAATTAATTATTACTAT
>NW_004955444.1:8928531-8944926 GCF_000276665.1 Chinchilla lanigera | reverse complement strand
AAAGTGTCTGCCTGGCAAGCGCAAGGTCGTGAGTTCGGTTCCCGGTACCAGAGAAAAACCAAAAAAAAAAAAAAAAAAATCACAATAGTACTTACCTTACAAAATGACTTCAAATATTAAGTTGATAAGTGTAGAGTTCTTAGAATAATGTCTGCTACTTAGCAAACACTATCATAATGGCAGTACTATTTTATAATCATTATTTATATTTGTATATCTCACTTTTACACAAGTATTTGTGGCTTGAGTTTTCAGCATCTCATATTTTAACTTTTTAAAAAATTGCCCTAACAAATTGCTAACGCTTGAATGTTTATGTCCCGTCAAGTTCATATGTTGAAACGTTGTATTTGGAGGCGGGGTCCTTGGGAGATAATGTAACTGCAGCCCGAAGGCATGGGACTCACATCTTTATAAGAACAGTCCAGGGAACTGGCTAGCTTTCTCCACATACAGCAGTCGTCAGTGTGCAACGTGGAAGGCGGCGTTCAGCAGACCTGACCACGCTGGTGCCTTGACCTCAGATTTGCAGCTGCTAGAACTGTGCGGAAATAAACTCCTCCTGTTTGGTGCGTAGTTACAATTGTGCAAGTGACCAAGGTATTCTTAAGTTTATTTTTTAAAATAAATTTTACTTTATAATACTTTAATATTATTTCAATATTCAAACAATATTTGCTTCTCTATATGAACTATTGATTAAATTTTGTTCTTCTCTTCCTCTTCCTGCATAGGCTTTCTCTTGGCAATTAGTTATTTCACCTCGATCCCATTAATTTCCCTGTAGCTCATCTCTTTTTCTCCTGTTTTTTCATAAATGTCTTTTTAATTGGCGTCCAAGTTCCTGGGGCAGTTCCATGGTTTGCATGGAAAACCAAATAGTTCTTTTGTTTATGGGAATAAATTCCTGAGACTGATGCGGTGAGCTCTGGATCTGGCTGTGTAACTTTGGGCAAGTTTCTCAGCTACTCTGGGTCTCAGGTTTTTTCCACTGTAAACGGATCGTAGAGCCTCGAGGAGCTACCGAGTGATTGAGATGAGACAGTGTGACAAAGCAATCAGCACAGCACGCCGAAATGTGAGGCGTGATTACTATCATTTCAAGGTACAGCCTTTGGTTCTGGTTTTCTATATTTTGACTTTCTCCTCTTCCTTTAGATGACTTTCTTCCACATGTATTTTTTTAATGCTGAGAAAAATTAACATATAGAATCTGACAGTTGTTTGTGAGTAGTGTCTGTGAAGCAAGTTAAATTTTTGGATGTTTCAGAATGACAGGATGAATTTGAGACAGTGGACTCCAACACAGAAAACTCTTGAGGGTCAGTGTAATTGCATGTGAGTGTGTGTGTGTGTGTGTGTGTGTACACTTGGGATTAACCCAAGGGCCTCACACACACACCAGATAAGCACTCTACCACTGAGCTAAACCCTAGTCCTTTTGAAAATTTTGAGACAGGGTCTCGCTCAGTTGCCTAGGCTGGCCTCAAATTTATAATCCTCTTTCCTCAGTCTCCTTAATAGCTTGAATTTCAGGTGTGGACCGCCACACCTGGCAATATGATATTTTTATGAATGTCGAATCTAGAGTCAGATGCCTGGATTTAAGTTCTACTTCTTGAACTCACTAGTTTTGTGCCATTGGACAAATTATGTAACATCGCTGTGCATCCGTTTCCTCACTGGTGCAGTTGACACAATAATAAAGTATTTATTTCATAAAGCTGCCACAGAGTTCAGTAAGTTAATACATGTAGAAGTGAATAGACTGGTGTCTGGCGCTTAGTAAGCACTAGATAACGGTCCGCTATTCAACTG
Source organism: Chinchilla lanigera (assembly GCF_000276665.1). Lineage (NCBI taxonomy): Eukaryota > Metazoa > Chordata > Mammalia > Rodentia > Chinchillidae > Chinchilla > Chinchilla lanigera. The sequence goes on along the minus strand of NW_004955444.1, from coordinate 8,943,108 downwards.
CTGATCAGTGGTGGCCCTCCCATGAGCGCAGCGTGTTTTCTGTCCCCACAACAACATTGTCCTTAATTCCTGTGGTTTAGATGCCTTCTTCCTTTATACCCAAGAAGTTCAATTTTTGGTGTGTCTATGCGTGTAATTTTGTTTTTTAATGGATCAATTCTACTGAAACAATCTGTTGATTATTCACAAGGAAGGCATCTTTATCCTTCAGCCTCTGTCCGTGTAAATAAGGTAGACAGCGTGGAACCAAAGCGCATCACAGCACGATTCACTGGGGGGTGCCAGGATAGCTGGGGACCAGCGGTGCGTGCCCCTTCTTTCCTTCTGTGACCCAGAGGCTTGAAGGGTTCGGCTGGATACTCTGGTTCAGTCCATTTGCTTGTGCTTTAAAACCCCACAGTCTCTCTTAACGCACTGTCACCTTTTACCTCCTGCTGATTAGAGCATCTGACGTAAGAGTTCTGTATCTTAGATTCAAAGTCACTGGCCAAAGAGATCTCTTTCTGAATGGATATCCCACTATTTTGTAAAAACTGATTTTTGGATATGTTTTGGCTGTGTTTGTTTTAAGTACATTGGGCCAGTGCAGACTAGGCTTTCAGTATCACTGCTCTTTAGAACATAGATTGTACTTAGCATCAGTCTAGACGTTTTATAGGCAGCATAGTGTAATAAAATTGATTCATTAAATGAATATATATTATTCACCTGGTAAATACCAGCCAGTTGTGCGGATGGAGAGTAAATATGTATTTGTGTACACGTTGTCCCTTCCCCCAGATACAAAGCTGTTTATACTCTTATAACTTATATCTGGTTGGGAGACAGATATTAATCTGACTTATGCAAACATAAGAACAATTAGCCCTGAGGGAAGAGATGGCACTGACATAGTGTCTTTGCACAGGGAATCTGTCTACTCAGAGAAATCAAGGAAGGTTTCCCAGGAGGCAGTGCACTGGAACTGAGGGCTGAAGGTTGAGAGGAGATAACACTGCAAAGCAGTCAAGAAAGAAGGAAAGAGAGCATTCCCAACAGGCACAGTACATGCAAAGGTCCTGTGGCAGGAGAGAACATGGATTGCTTGATGAGTAGAAAGAAAGTCAGTGTAGCCTGAATTAGAAAGGAAGGAATATGGGGACAAAATGAGGCTGCTAAGGAGGGTTGGAGTCAAAACAATCAGTATTTTGTGGACCATGTTAAGCACTATGTTTTCCTAAGTTCACTGGAAAAAGTACTTTAAGACATTGCAAGAAACTCAGGGCACAGCTTCTGGTGTATTAAAAGAAGAAGGAGGATAAAGAACAGGAGGAGGAAGGGGAAGGAGAGGGAGAAGCAGAGGAAGGGGGAGGCGTGGAGCCAGGTGTGATGGTGTGTGCCTGCAGTCTCGGTCAGTACTCTGGGAGGCTGAAGCAGAAGGATCACAAGTTTTATCCCAGCCTGGGCAGTTTAGCAACTTAGTGAGACCATCTCTGAAAAAAAAGAGGGTGGAGATGTAGCTCAGTGCAGAGGCTATGGGTTCAGTCCTCACTACTATAAAGGAGGGAGAAAGTGCAGAGAGAAGAAAAGAGTGAGAAATGCCCTCAGTCAGTATCGGCATGCAACTCACAAGGTAAGTGTAGAATTTACCAGAAATCACTTCAATTTATTTATTTACTTATTTATTTGTTCATTTATTTTATTTATTTTTGTCCTTTTGAGAAAGGGTCTGGCTATGCGGTTCAGGCTGGCCTTGAACTCACTTTGTAGCCCAGGCTGGTCTCAAACTCGCGTTGATCCTCCTGCCTCAGCCTCCTGAGTGCTGGCCGCTGTACCCAGCCAAGAAATCATTTTAAAGTGAACTCGAGGTGGTGTGAACTATACCTGTACCACTAATCAGTCACTGGACACTGAAGATGTGTGATGAACATCATCTGTCAATCCTGTCTCTGCATCTCGGGGACGGTGCATCCTCATTTGGAGGTGAGGCCAAACTTTACATTTGTGGCCTTTCATGAATATGAGGTTCAGCTTACATGGGCCTCTCCGTGCTTCTGTGAAGGCTCTAAATACAAAACTATGGAAATGTTTCAAGCAAGGAAATGTATCAGACATGAATACTGAACAAAATTCTTTCCATGTAAATTGATTTTACAGGGCCAGTGAGAATTGGAAGAGAGAAGTCAGGCAATGATTGCTCCAGTCTCAACAGGTGCTGATAGAAGCGTGTACTAGGATGATGGCAGTGGAGTTGGAAAGAAACAGATTTAGTCTTCTTTTTTTTTTTTTGGACAAAATATGAAGATTTTGGACTTCACAGGATCAGTGGCCATATTGGCATTAGACTTAGGTAAGTGGATTGAAAGTTAAACAAAAATGGCTAAATTATACCAATGAATACTTTTTCCATATAATAATACCTTTTTATATTCACACATCTGGGTATATTTTAAACATTTCTTTTGCCAAATAACTACTTATGTGTATAAATAGTTGCTTGCATATATAATCATGCAGTTTGCATCTGTTAATACTTGTATTTTGACCTTGTTTGGAATGTAGTATTTGAACCAAATTCACAACACTTATTGAACACTTCTTGTGTGCCAGGTAATGATCCTTAAATTTGCACATCCCCCCTCTGGGTTTTATAATACTCATAGTAATTCTGAAAAATTCAAGTTATTCTAATTTAGTTTTAATAACTTGGAGACTAAAAGTAAAAAGAAAAAGCAAAAAGCGACTGATCCTTTAGTTCATGAATACTGCGTAGCAAATGCCCCGTTTTAAGAATTTTGAGGGTCTTGCCATTCGGTCCTTCCCACTGTGTGCCCGTAATTGATTATCCGTGTATGATCCTACAAGCACTGCATCATGAAAGGTACGAAACTATGGACAAAGATAACAAAATTTCACATTCTGCCCTTTTCTTTTAAGACTATTTTAAGTTAATAAAACTTCACTAAAAGGCCTTTGAAATTTCATCATGGGTTTTCTGCAAGAGGTGAAAGTTGACCTAGAAGTGCTTGACCTATAACTTGACAGCTACTGAAAGTCTAGCCTCATAACTCAGCAGCCCAATGACAGCTTTGCCTATAAACTCAAGTCTTCATTTCACTGACATTTTCAGGTTTAGTCTCCTTGAAAACGCTAACAAAAGTGAAGCATATCATTTCTCTGCCTAGGGTAGCAATGGTGATGTTTATGGAACCGTTTGCTGTCTAAGGGGTAATCTCCCGGATAATTTGGATTAACCTTACTGTGTCTCTAGATACCAAATTACCCAGAGCAGATGATCTCCAGAATAACCTTTCCAGATCTTAAGGTTTTAACCCTAGCACCATGTTTTATCAAAAAACTTTCAACAGATTCAACTAAGCTGGCTTACATCCACTTGGTTTGGTCTAAAGTGGCCCTCATCCAGGCAAGAAAACAAACTCTTCTGTAAAAAGTTCTAATTAGAAAGTGGGGCACCCTGAAATCTTCTATTTTTTTTCTTTTCTTCTTTTTTTTTTTTTCTTTACAAGACAGTTGTTATATATCAAAGGGCCTCAGTTCTCTTATTTGGTCAGGTTTTGAAATTGATTACCCAGAAAGGGGGGCAGTGGGGAAAAGTGCTTTTGTTAGTAGTAGAAAGAATTTGCTCAAAGGAGTGGAGAATTTTCCCCAAGGAAGAATTTGTCATTTAGACTGGCAACAGCAAGAATTGTTCATTTATATTGATCAAAAACCCTTTGAGGTTGTCCTCTTTTTTTCTTTTAAGGAAGGATAATCAAATGTCTTCCAAAGTTGGGATCAACTGTGAAATTCTGTCCAATCCAAACTACCATGTTCTAATAAAGCTTGCTCTCTTTTAAAAAAAAGCTAATTTAATGCTAAGCAATATTTATTTCTTAGTATTATAAAGCCAGCACTTATAGTTCTAGGGTGTGGTTATGAATTTCATTGCCTCAAGCTGAAAAATAGCAAGATAAAATAAATTAGCAGTTGTAATTGTAACAGTGTGAGCTGGTGATTCCAGGTGGTTCACTGCAGGTTTGTTGGGGAATCCTCACCTATTGGAGTCAGTTTAAGTTTGTGGGCAGAGTAGGAGTGGGTGAACTTCCCAGTCTTAGTGGACAGGGATAGTGGAAACAAAAGTTTGGTTGCATTCTTCACATTGAGACCTGGTCTGTACTTCTCAAAGTGGGGTATCTGAACTGTGCATATAAAAGTGGAGAATCCAGCAAACTTTATTTACTTGGTTCATACTAGTTCGCTTCTAAAAATGACAGTCTGCAAGTAGGCATGATTTACCTACGTGAGAAAACATTGGTTGGAATTGAAGCCCTGTGAAATTAACAATGAAACTGTACTAACTTCGTAGCTTGTTGACCTGTGGGGTGAAGGAAAATACAGTGCTGAGTTTGCCTGTCCTGGGAATGCATTTTGCTGCCTCTGTTCTCTGCACTGTAGCTTAAGCTGGTCACAGTAAAAGATCCAACACTTCACCTTCAGTGGGAGAATGAAACAAGTTAAAAATAATATTTTCTTCCTGAAGGTTTTCTTTGTGTTTGATACTTTCTTTTTGCATATATATATTCATTCTCATTGGTCCTCATATATTATCATCTCCATTTTATGGGGGAAAAAACAGATTTAAGTGACCAAGTTCACTCAACTGTATGGAAACCCCACAAGAAGGAGCCACTATTGAAATCTGACCTGTCTCTGAAGTCGGTACCTTTCCACCATGTGTCTTGTGCACAAAACTGTTAGTCCCTACCTTATCTTTCTGAAAATCAAATCTAAGAGATTAATGAGAAAGGCTGTACAGTGGTAGTGAATATGGCACACACGTTTTTGTGTTTTTCTTTTAAGGCAAACGATGTGAATGTGTAAATTCTTTTTCTAAACTTAAGTCTCAGTATTCAGGTTTAATTGCAGTGTTGGCACTTTGTGATAAGTTAAGTGGATTTTGGGCTGTAGTTGGCCGTTGGTCTCTAAATCTATCACTGGGCTCGAATACATATTGGGCCGGGAAAAGGATGCATGGTGGGTGGGTGCAGTGGCGTTTTCATTCAAGAGTTACATTTGGATTGTGTGTTGGGTTTGGCAGTTAGTAAATGAGCCAGCTAGTGCTTCCGGTGGTTCCACTGAGGCTAGGTACACAATCCATTAGAAAGGTTAAAGGCGGGTTGGAATACTTCTTGTATCAGACCAAGGGACACATGGAGAGAAATTTTGTATTCCCAATTTCTAGAATTTCAATATCATTGGAGTGTGATAATTATGGAAACAGTAGGGATAGTATTCACCACTTACTAGACTCCTTTTTAAGTATGAAGCAGTTTTCGTGCACTGCTTTTGGCATCACAATACTTCTATGGGGTAGGTGTTCTTATTTCTGTTATACACTTAAAGAAAAAAAGCAAAACAAAGTACTATGGGAATTAAATGAACTTTTCCAATTTCACAGATAAACCTTCTTGATCTTGGATTTTCATTCTTTCTACTGTATTACATTTTCTCAGAGGAAGATGTTTGACGTCTTTCCGTCTCTGTCGAACGTTAATATATGATTGGAGAATGAAAATCTTAGAACCGTTGTAAGAGTGATCATTTTGCATATTAGACTACAGGAAACAGGACGGGCATGCCACAGCTGAGGTGAGCTGGGATAGGTTCTAGAGAGGGGAAACCCACAACTCTTCCTGGTGTTACTGTGCCAGTCTAGGACAGTGTGGTCTGAAAGCAGCACCAGCCTGAGAGCTCAGCCTGTCTTTGTGGACTTAAACAAGAGGTGTACCTTTGCTCTGCTCCAATTTTCTTCCCAACCCCCACCCGCCCAGGATAACAGTGAGTTTTATTTTAATGCGTCCTGTCAAACAGCAGTCCAACATGGTTATGCCTGCTTGTGCTCATTACCAACATGAGCACGTACACTCCAACTTTCACGTGGTTTCTTGCTCTCAGTTCCTAGTGTGGTACTTGGCGCATAGTAGGAATGAGAATGATATATAATATCCTGGGGATTTTAACTTTAGACTTTTTTTTTTATTCTAAAATTCTGTAATTCAGGCATAGTTACTTTGGTCTCCTTATGCTTCCAGTATCCTTTTAATGAGGAAAATTATGTCAATCTGTATCAATAAGGTATCATGAGAATTAACTAATGCGATATTTTGCAAGATATGTCAGAAAAAGATAACAAGATTACATATCTCCTTTCAAATGGTTGTGATTTTTTAAATTAATATTTTGTATTGACCAAATCCAACCAATGTACCAGGTACTATAGAATAGACAGAAACTGTCTCTGAAGTTCACGGTCTGAATGAACACAATTTCATGGCTGTCGTAGTAGTGAGTAGAAAAGTGATTTCATGCCAATATTTGAAAGATCCTGGTCACATATTACACGTGGGAAAGAATCAATCAGCCTGAAATCAGTCCAGACACGACCCGAGAAAAGAGTTCTCTAAAATCCTGTTCTATTGGTAGGACTTTTGCTTTCCATCTTATCTTTGTGGTTTGGGATGGCAGCTACCAGTATGTGGTCTGTATGGAAGCCAGGTGCTTTGTACTCCAGGCTCAGCAATTTGCCCTGTGAGGGTTAATCATATACCTTGATTTTCAGTTTACTCATTTTGGAAAAGTTTATAGCAGTGTTTACATCATCAGTTTATTGTGGGAATTCATAATGAGTGACTGTATGATAATCCAGGAAAGTTCCATTTCCATGGCAAGTACGTGGACATTTACATATTTTCCGAGCATGTTGTAAGCTCAAAATAAATCAGAGCTCATATTTACTAAAATGTTCCAATGGGACTTGGTACACGTGAATCTACACTCACTTTCTTCCCTAAAATTCTTAATTACAAAAGAAAAGGAAAATAGGAGGAGACTCTTTTTCTATTAGTAATAAGAAAAGTGTCATTTGCAAACTCTCTTAAAAGCATAATACTTCAACCACAAGTGTGGACAATTTATAAAAATGCCAATATTTTGTCCAGATTTGTACCAACACCATACAGTGATTCCAAATTCTAATTTATACATTACACTTCCCTTGTAGGGAATTTGAATCCATAAAAACATGATGTTTTATGGGAAAAATCCAACAGTAGATGTTGAGATCTTGGATAATCATTTTCTATTTTTTCTTTTTTTTTTGAGACAGGGTCTCTCTATGTCGTTCAGACTGGCCTTGAACTTACTGTGTAGCCCAAGCTGGTCATGAACTCACAGTGATCCTCCTGCATCAGCCTCCCAAATGCTGGGATTGCAGGAGTGCACCACCACTCCCAGCTATTATTTTTTATTTATTTATTCATTTCCTAGTTCATTTATACATTTATTAATTCAATCAACATTAAGTTCAGACACTAATGAAAGTGATGATAAAAACATAACATCTCATGCTTTTAAGGTTTGATTTCTTCCTTGTTAATACGTACAACTTTTGATTCAGTAAATTATCTAGCACAGTTTATAACGGTATATTCTGATGTCTCTCTTTTTTTTTTTTTTGCAGTACCAGGGATTGAACTCACAACCTTGCACTTGCCAAGCAGGTGCTTATGCCACTGAGCTGTATCCCCAGCCCTATTTCTGTTTCTATATAAGATTCTCTGTAGCTGTGAAGAAGTTTATTCTTTATCAGAGCTCTTTATGAAAGAGAAAAGCCCTGAAGCTCTAATGCACACTAATTAGCAATGTGCTCAAATGAAGAAATAATGAATAGAATATTGACAAAAAATTGTGGTGCTTGATAGAGATTTTATTGCAAACAGAAGAATCTGCTATGATTATAGGCACCATGTGACAATAGTACTGTCTCTTCTCAAATATTTAAAAAGTACAAGCTATGAGTATTTCTTAGACTAATCCTTTAGGGCATGTCCTTCTAAAGAGGACTGTCTCTTAGTGATAACTGGCTTAAGGAAAAATAAAGTAAAATAAAATAAAATAAAATATTTATTCCTTATCTGCAAAGCTCAGCCCTCCACACATGGCCTGACTCAGAACTCACATACAAGGAGTGATCAAAATATATGCTGCATGTTTAAATTAAAAAATTTATTACAGTAAAAGATATGGTGCCATTAACCCCCCTCAAAATATTCCCCTTTGCTTTGAACTTTCTTATCCATCATTCTTGCCACTTTTTGAAGCAGTTCTGGAAACCTCTTTTGTGAGTGTCTTTATGAGGTGTGATTAAAAAATATGGTGGACCATTTTTTTTCCCATTTCACTATATCTATTGTACATTTTGGATCTTATTTACTCTTTCAGCTTCTCACATTAGGGAGACAATACAATGTTTATACATGTGAGCCTGATTTATTCCCTAGTGCTAATTTCTCTTAGTTCATTGAAAAGAAAGGTTTGTGCTCTGCTTGTTTGATCAGTTCTTTATGCCTGTATCTTGTAATCTGAGCAGCTACTCAGAAGATAACAATATGCAATATATTAGCCATTGTTGCTGTCCTATTATCTTGTTATGAAATTTTGTATCATTGTTTTTATTATTTTTTCTTTTTAAAAGAATATGGTTAGCACTGCTGCCAAAAGCCAAGCAATAGAAAGGCAGGCTCACGACGACACTACAGTGTGTCCTCACCTACCTTATTCATCAGATTTGGCACAGAGTGACTTCTGGCTCCTCCCCAGAAACAAAATTACCGTGAAAGGTAGACATTTAGAATGAATTCAGGACATCAGTGCAGCTATGACAGCTCAACGGAAGACATTTGTGAAAGAGAACGTCCAGGACTGCTTCAGAAAGTGTCACGAACAACAGGAAAAGTATCTGAAGTGAGGAGGAATTAATAACAGTTTGTCTTTTATTGTAATAAATTAAAAAAATTAAACATTCACTGTATTTTTGGCCACAAAGTCAATAAGATTAAGTCTGTTACCTTTCTTGGCCCTATTTTTCTTGTATCAGTTTCATTTTGAACAGGATCTTCCTTCGTGGTGATGAAATACCTGTGTAGTTTAGCTTGCTGTCCTGTTTTCCAGTAGTTTAAGTAGAAGGGCATGCCTTTGTTTTTCTAATCGCTCCATCCAACATCTTAAACTGAGTTTTGGTAACTTTGGTGGGCTTGCTCTGAGTCACTAACCCATCCTGGGAGCCAGAGTAGTTACAGTTTCACCAAAACCACAGGCGCTGAGGAGGAAGAAAGGGCGACTCAGACATTAGCTACTGGAACCAGAGGGCCTGAACGCAGAAATCTTTGCGTGACTTTTAGCAATGTGCAGTATCTAGGCACACGTGTTTGTCCTCTGCTTCGTATCACAGCTGAAGGTTTCATGTTTGGCTTCCTCCTTCTCACCCTTATGCACATTTTCCCTGTTTTACATATTTGGGTTTGCTTCTTTGTCTCTTTATAAGATGAGACTGTGGTTTACAACCAGAGATTTTCAGAACTGTGGAACCCTTAAGTGAAGAAGTGCTTTCTTTTATAGCAAAAATAGTGCTCTGGGTATTTGGGCATATGGCCTGCCTTGGTGTGAAAATATGTATTTTTCCCCATCAGAATCCTTTGATATTGATATAAAATTAACTTTTATAGGGCAGGATACATTTTTTGTATCCTCTTCACAAGGCCTCTTTAATACGGGGTGTCTCCTCATGAAGCTACATAAACTATATTAGAAATCATTTTATGTTGGAATATTAAACTTTGCACCCGAATGTATGCTTGTACTTAACCTAAAGGATTTCTGAGTGTTTAAAGATGGTTAACATCTGCCAGAATGGATTTGGTGCATAAAGGGATCATAACAATCAGAACTGGGTGAAGTCCTTAAATAGAACTCTCCATGAGGATACAGTATCACTGTATTCCATTTAACAGTATATACAGGGGGCTGGGGATTTAGCTCAGCGGCAAAAGCGCCTGCCTGGCAAGCGCAAGGTCGTGAGTTCAGTTCCCGGTACCGGAGAAAACCACCCCCCCCAAAAAAAACCAGTATATACAGAATTATTCAATGATGTTTCACTATGTTTCCAACCACTCTTCAGCAATTTATATTTGTATGAGTTTTTGCATTCCTAATGACTAAAACCTTGCCGTAATATTAGTCAAAATTTAAAAAGCCATAATTTAATTTTAATTTAAAATTATTGGGGGTGACAGACACTGAGCTAGATCCCTCATATATCAGCAAACCATAAACAGAGAAGAAAAACTGAGGATGACTTAAGCAGAATATACTAGGCACACAAGCACCCACAAATTTTAACACAAATAATTATAATACAATATAAATGCTTAAACTTCAGACTGAAATATTAGCACTTTAGAGTGGTACTGAATTTTATACTCTGAGATAAAATGTAAAGTATCAAGCGCATTTATACTATCTGAACTTGCAGAACCACTAAAGAGTCTCATAAGTTATGGATACAGGAAGGAGGAACCTCAGAAAGTTTATTTTTTATTAATCAGAAGACCCATTCTTAGCAAGTGGGAAAGTGGGCAAGCACCCTTTTTCTCCCTTGATTCTCATACAGATTTGGTTCTTAGTTTACTCTCTCCCATGTGAAAAATGTCCTTGGCTTATGGAGATGAAAACCTCTGCTTGGGGGAAATATGGTAATCTACTCCATAAACTCTCTCAAAGAAATCAGTCCAGAACAGACAGAAATCCCAGAAGCTTGGTTGGAACTTTCATGAATGAGAACCCAATTCAAAAAATCACAAGAATAACACCTTCACTAGAAAACTCTGAGTTTTGGAGTCTGTGTCTATGAGTATGAATCTTGCAGTGGATTAATTTACAAGAGCAACTTTATGATTAGGTGTCTTTTACTGGTGTCCACTGTAATACTCTCCAGTTTGTTCTCCAACTGAGTGCATTTTAGGAAGTGGCTATTTAATGTGCACTGCTGTAATGAATAATCATTGGATTTATTTTCTTTTTTTAGCTTTATTTTTATGCAGTTTGTGTTTTTTTAACATTCTAACACCAGAGATACTTAGACCATACTAAAATGTACTGCATTCTAACATATAATGTAGTAATGATGTCTGATGAATTACATATTTTATTATTATGCATCTACAATATAGTTACCATTTTAAAAGTGTCAAGTATTACAATAGCTACTGTAACCTTCATAACAAACCCTGGAGCAGTGATGGCAAACCTTTTAGACTCTTCAATGATACAAAAAAATCAAATGTGGCAAGCATGCCATAGTTTTGTCAGCACTGCCCCAGAGGCAAATATTTCTATTGTCATTCTGATCTACAGATTAGAATCTGTAAAACATTTCACTGCTAATAAAAGAAGCCTATCTGTCCTGGATAGCATATAACAGCTCTAATGTGCAGTACTAAATGATTCCAATTATATGATATTATAGAAAGAAAAACTGCAAAGACCACAGACGGTCAGTGGTTGCCAGGTGTTCAGGGGGAAGGCGAGAGAGGTGAGTAAGTGGTGCACAGGAGGTGTGTGTCACTGTCTGAGAATCATAAAGTGTACCACACAGAGAGAACCTTTTAGAGCTTTCAGTGATGCAAATGGCCCGCTGCAGAACATGTGCCGTAGGTTTACCATTGCCAGGTTAGGTGATGGAGGCTTGGATCTAAGTGAAAGTCATGACACTTAAATGATAAATGTTAGAGTTAGGATTCACACTCAGATATGCATACTTTTCTTTATTAAAAAAGTGCATTCACAGGGAAAAATTTAAAAAGTGCAGAAATGTACAAAATAAAAGGTTAACATCGGTTTTCTACTTGCCTGTTTTTGGTTAAAGGTGTTTCAAGGGGCTGGGGATTTAGCTCAGCGGCAAAAAGTGCCTCCCTGACAGCCGCAAGGTTATGAGCTCAGTTCCGGGTACAGGAAAAATAAAAAAAAAAAAAAAAAAAAAAAAAAAAAAAAAGGTGTTTCAAAACACTTGACTTGCAAAAAATATTTCAAATTTGTATATGGTAAAATTCTTTCTGGTGGGCTGTGAAAGTACATTTTAATCTCTATTTTATTATGAAGGTTTTAGAAAATTCAATAGACTTGATTATTTACAGCAGTTTTAAATTTATAGAAAATTCACCAGAAAGCACGGAATTCCCATACACGTGTTCCCTCCCTCCATTTCCATCTCCACTGGTCACATACTGTGAACATTTGTATGTTACGCTTGGTGAACACATACCAACGCATTATTAACAAAAGGGTACTTCATATATGTATATGCATTTTTCTTTATTCTTTCTTTTTTCTCTCCTTTCCCCCATCCCAGTTGTTCTTTCCTTTTGAGTAGTTTCTTTCCCTTTCACAATATCTATTATACCTCTCAGATTTTATTCACTCTTGCAGGTTCTCACTTTAGGGAGACAATACGATGTTTACACATGCAAGTCCGGTTTATTTCACTTGTGAGTATGGTCTCCAGTTGCATCCATTTACCTATGAAAGCCTTGAGTTTATTTTTTTGTAGCTGAGTAGTACTCCATTGTATAAAAGTACTTCTTTCCATTGGCTTATTGAAAGGAACAGTTAATGCTGAATTGTCTGATCAATTTTGCATGTTTGTATCTGGTAATGTGCAGAACTACTTTGAAGAGCACAATACGCAGTATAACCACCATTGTCAACTTCCTATCATCTTGTTTTGAAATTCTGCATCATTTTTATGGTTTTCTCTTATTTTTGATTCTCTTTAAAATAAAAAAAATGTCCATACTTCATGAGGGTTCTGTCTGTGTGTGGCACACTCTACGATTTTCAGACAGGTTCAGTGGCACATATCACCTGCGGGCCATGTACTCACCTCTCTCACTTTCCCCCTGAGCACCCGGCAACCCCTGACTATCTGCGGCCTTTACAGTTTCGTCTTTCTACAATATCATATAGCTGAAGTCACTTAGTACTGCACGTGAGAGATGCTATGTGCTACCCAGGACATCCAGGATTGAGATTATGTAGGCATTTTAGGGTTCTTTCAGTAGCAATGTGATTGAAACTCAACATCTTTTTGTAGCTTGATAGCCAGTTTCTTTTCTGATGAGTAATATTCCATTATATGGCTATACTGTGGTTTGTCTCTCCATTCACCAAGTGAAAGACATCTTGGTTGCTTGAGAATTTTAGCAATTATGAATAAAATTAATGTAACCTTTGTGTTCAGGGTTTTGGGTACATTTAAGTTTTCAACCATTTTGGTAAATACCGAGGAGTATGATTGCTCAGTTATATTGGTAACAGTATATTTAGTTTTGAAAGAAACTATCAAAATGTCCTCGAAGTGGCTGTACCGTTTTGCTTTTCCACTGGCAGCGACTGGGAACTTTTGCTGGCATTTGGCATTTGGTCAGTGTTTTAAATTTTAGCTATTCTAATCAGTGTGTAATGGTGTCTCATTATGGTCTTAATTTGTAGTTTCCCGATGGCATAAGATGTGGGATATTTTTCACATGCTTGTTTGCCCTCTGTACATCATTGGTGAGGTGTTTATTCAGATCTTTGTTTATATTTATTTGTTTTTTTGTGGTAGGGTCTTCACACTGAGTGACATCCTCATCCCTTTTTAATTTTTCTTTTCAGACAGGGTCTTGTAGAGTCACAAAATTGCTGGACTGAAATTTACAATCCTTCTGTCTGTCTTCCAGAGCGCTGGGAATACAGGTATACGCCACCATACCCTGCTATCCTTGCCTGTCTTTAAACTGAGTTTTGATTTCTTATGAATACATATTTTGGTTATCAATCCAAATTTGGTTATTCAATGTGTTTTGCAAAGATTTTCTCAGTCTGTGCCTTGTTATTCTTTGAATAGTGTCTTTTGTAGAGCAAAAGTTTTTAATTTTAACAAAGTCCAGTTTATCATTTTTTCTTTCATAAACCATGCTTTTGGTTTATGAAATACACAGTTACTTAGATTTTATACTGTAATATTTCCTATCAGTCTGATAGTTTTGCATTTTACATTTGAGCCTATAATTCATTTTGAATTATTAAAATGCATAAAATCAGTACCTAGGTTTATTTTTTGCATATGGATGTTCACTTGATCCAGAACCACATGTTGAAAACCCTCTCTTGTCTTTTTTTTTTTTTTTTTTTTGTCTTTTTGAGACAAGTTGTCACTATGCAGTTCAGGCTGGTCTTGAGCTCACTTTGTACCCCAGGCTGGCCTCAAACTCACAATGATGCTCCTGCCTTAGCCTCCCGAGTGCTGGGATTACAGGCGTGTGCTACCACATCCAGTTTACCCTCTCCTGTCTTAATTTAATTGACTTTGCTCATTTGTTTGAGATCAGTTGCCTGTATTTTTGTAATTTGATCTTTTTCTGTGTGTGTGGAATTGAACTCAGGACCTTGTACTGCTGAGCTATATCCCTGGCCCATATGATTCTATTTCTGAACCCTGTTTGTTGTTTCATAAATCTACCTATTCTTTTGCCAGTACCATCTTCTTTTTATAATTGTAGCTTTATAGTTACTCTTGAAGTCAGATAGTGTCAATTCTTACTTTATTCTTCTTTTTGAATATAACATTGGCTACTTTTTTTTGCCTTTGCATATAAAATAATTCTCCTCCTCGTCCTCCTCCTCGTCCTCCTCCTCGTCCTCCTCCTCGTCCTCCTCGTCCTC
>NW_004955444.1:8796086-8928086 GCF_000276665.1 Chinchilla lanigera | reverse complement strand
CTCACTATGTAGCCCCAGATAGTATCAAACTCCCAACTATCCTCTTGCTTCAGCCTTCCAAGTTCTGGGATTACAGGCATGAGCCAACATGCTCAGCTTCATATAAACTTTAGAATCATTTTATTGATAGACACAAAATAAGTTTCTGGAATTTTGTCTTTTTTTTTTGAGACAAGGTTTCACCATGTAGTTCAGTCTTGTCTTGAACTCACTTTGTAGCCCAGGCTGGCTTCTCACAGAGATCTTCCTTCCTCAGCCTCCCTCAGAGCTGGAATTACAGGCGTGTGCCACCATACTCAGCAGTTTCTGGAATTTTGACTGAGATTACTTTGAAACTATAAAACAATTTGAAAATAACTGACATCTTAATATTGAATCTTTGTGTATGTGAACATGGACTATCTTTTTACTTGCTTAGTTTTTCTATTTCATCAGTTTTGTAATTTTCCTTCTGTAAATCTCTTATATTGTGTTAAATTCATACCTAATTATTTAATTTCTGGTTGCTAATTCAAAAAGTGTTTTGTTTTTTAATTTCAAATTCTAATTGTTTAGCTATTGCTAGTATATAATAGTAGTATATAATAACTTGTGTATCTTGACTATGTATCTTGCAACTTGCTATGCTTCATTCATCTTTGTTTTTGGGTAGTATTCCTTTGTATGGATAGTGTTTAATTAAAAATCCTTCCAGTGCAGTGACACATGTGTTGATTGAGTTCCTGCTTGTGAATGAAACTACTGTAGAAAACATGTATAGGTTTTCATGTCAATATAATTTTTATTTTTCTCAAATAAATACCTAAGAATGAGGTAGCTCAGGTTTATGTACATATTTGAACTTATAAGAAAGTGTCAAGAGCTGTTTTCAAAGTGGTTATTTAATTTTTGATTTCTCATAATCTAATTGTTCTGCATCTTTATCAGTAATTAGTTTAAAAATTATATTTCAGCTTTTCTAATAGGTATGAAGCAAAACTCATTGTAGTATTAATTTACATTTCCCTAATGACCAAGCTTGTCATATATTTTCATCTTGTTCCTCATATGTATAGTTTCTTTGTGAAATGTCAGCTGAAATGTTTTGCCCATTTTAAAGATTAAGTTGTTACACCAGGCGTGGTGGTGCATGTCTGTAATCACAGCAGTTGGGAGGCTGAGGCAGAAGGATCATTGCAAGTTTGAGGCCATCCTGGGCTACAGAGTGAGCTCAAGGCCAGCCTGAACTGCATAGTGAGACCCTAAAGATTAAAAAATGAAAATTAAGTTGCTTTCCTCTTATTGATACATTTGAAGAGCTCTTTTTACTTTTGGGTTACACGTCATTGTCAGAAATGTGGTTTGCAAACATTTTGTTCTGGTCTGTGGTTTGTCTTTTCATTGTCTTAACAATGTCTTTCACAGAAAAAAAGTTCTAGATTTTCATAAAATCCAATTTACCAATTTTTCCTTTTGATAGACCATTTTTTGATATGTGTAAAAACTGCCTCTTTGAAAATCACAAATTTTTTAAAATGTTTTGTTCTAAAGTTTTTTTTTTTCTGAGTACCAGGAATTGAACTCAGGACCTTGCACTTGCCAGGCAGGCACTTGTGCCACTGAGCTATATCCCTGGCCCCTTGTTCTAAAGGTTTTATAGTTTTACATTTAAGCATATCTTTCATTTTGTTTTTGTCTAAGGTGTGACATATGGTTCAAGATTTATTTTTTTGCCAAAAAATGTTCAATAATTCATTCTAGCTTTTAAGAAAAACTATCCATTCTTTATTGAATTATCTTTACATCTTTGTAAAAAAATAAGTTAACCATATGTGTTAGATCTATTTCTGAATTTTCTATTCTGTTTTGTACATGTTTGTCCTTTTGCTAACAGTGCACTGTCTTAAATCATAACTTTGTGGTAAGCGTTAAATCAGACAGTGTGTTCCCCAACTTTGTTTTTCTTTTTGAAAATGATTTGAGCACTCTAGTTCCAGTGCTGTCTTATATAATTTTTCAGAATCAGTATAACAATGGCTATAAAACAGGCTAGAATTTTAATTCATATTACTATGAATTAATAGATGAGTTTATAAATAGAAGTGATAAAATGAATATTCTTGTCCAGTTCCCTACTTTAGAGGAAATATATTCATTCAGTCTTTCAGAATTATGTATTACAATATTAGCTACAGATTTTTTTTTGCAGATGTCTTTATAGGTTGAGAAAGAAAGCTCCCTTTTATTCCTACTCTGGAGAGATTTTTTTTTTTTTTTGTTAATGAGTGGTTGTTGAATTTTGTCAAATTCTTTTAAGTTCTTTATCAATTAAGATAATCTACAACTTTCCTTAACACAATGAGCTATATTTTGAATATTGGACCCACTCTGCATTCCTTTAATGAATCTCTCCTTGCTCGTGGTGAATTAATAATATTTTTATATGTTGGCAGCCTCAGTTTGCTAATAGTTTGCTGTGGATTTCTGGACTTGTAGCCACAAAGTATTGGCTGTTTTCTCGTAATATCTTTTTCTGCTTTGATACTAGTGTGATGCTGACCTCATAAAATGAATGGGGAAATATTTTCTCCTCTTGCATTTTCTGGAAGAGATAGTGTAGAACTAATGTTATTTCTTTCTTAAATGTTTGGTAGAAATCTCCAAAAATACAATTGGATCTGAAGTTTTCCTCATAGAAATTTTTCAGTTTCTCAGCACATATAGAAATATTCAGGTTATCTCTTTCTTTTTGAGTTATTTTAGTTCTGTGTTGCAAGGCCATTTGATGTAGGTTGTTGGATTTATGGGCATAGCAGTGTTTATAGTATTTTTTTATTATTCTTTTAATATGCTTAGTGTTTGTCATTCCTTGTATTGGTAATTTATGCTTTCTCTCTCCCTTTTTTTCTTGGTTTTCCCTGAAGTTATGCTGTTTGTCCACCACTTGGTATTCTTGCCTTTGGATCAAAGTTGGATAATAAGGGAAGAAATAAAACTGTAAAACTCTTCCCTATTGTAGGTAACTCACCCAGCTTTGGGTCCCTCCTGAACTTTGGATCCTATTATTCCTTCATAGTTCCCATTTTTAATTACATCAAGAGTTTTTAGTTCTAGTAAGTGGAAGAGGTGGAAGCGAAGGTCTTATTCTATTTTTTCTATCAGCTTTGATTTTTTTTCTAAATGTAATACTGTATTTTTCAGAAACTTCCATATTGTATCATTTTGTTTATTAAATTTAAAGTAGCAAAGTACTCTATCTTTTCGTATATCACAGTTTATTTAATATGTTATATACTTTTTTCTATCAACAAAGTTGAGAAAATGTATTTACATATACATCTTGGCATATTTTTGTGAGCACATCTGAAGTGTAGATTTCTAGATGCAGAATAATGGTACAAAGGATATATACACATACAAATACTGTCTAAACATTTTATACCTCCAGGAGTAATGCCTGAGAATGCTCATTTCTCCACACCCATGTTTGCCTAGAAGCTTACATATGTTTACAGTTTGATAAGTAAGAAAAACCGTGTTTTAATTTATACTTATTTTTATAATGGCTGAGGCTGAGCATTCCTTCACAGCTTATTCACTGTTGCATTTCTTGTCTGATGACTTCTTGGTGTTTATGTTAAATAAGAAAGGTTAATTCCCACTTCCTGCCTTGCAACCTAGCTTTTAAATAAATTCACCCAGATCTCCCACTGGTTTCTTTATAATTTTATTCAGGCTTTATCACTGGTAGGCAATGCAAAATTTCACAAACTGTGAACCAGAAAGCAGTTCTAATGTTTTAACATTCTTGGGTCCCATACGCAGAAGTAGATCTCTTCATACAAGTACTGCAGGTCTGAGGCAAATTTTCAGGAGAGAAGAAACGATTATTTGACTCTCAGACTTGATTTTAGTATTTCATTAAACTTTAGTTTAGCCTATGAAGGCTGATGAAGCAAATTAGAAAGAGAAGCGTGTAACTCGTTAACGTTTTGGTGCACCTGACCCTTGCGGTTACGGGTTGGAAGAGGGGGTACAGGTGCGGTGTGTTCCCAAGGATGGCTGCTCTGTGTCCGTTTGCTGACATAAGATTTTAGCAGCTACTTAATGGCTACAGCGAATGCTGGTTCTACAAGCTATAGGCTCAAAGATGAACACTGATAAAGTATTAGCCAACCAGTTTGAATGGTGAATCAAGGAAGGGAGAGATGAGTGTTCATTGTGAAATACTGGCTTGCGAGATACAGAGAGGATAAATGTGTTTCTTTTATGCAAATGCCCATCACACTGACATCCATATAAATAATGTGTGCTTTGCTCTGATCAATATATGAAAGGTTTTTATGTGTGCAGCATTCTAAAGTTT
This sequence comes from Chinchilla lanigera, assembly GCF_000276665.1. Classification (NCBI taxonomy): domain Eukaryota; kingdom Metazoa; phylum Chordata; class Mammalia; order Rodentia; family Chinchillidae; genus Chinchilla; species Chinchilla lanigera. The sequence continues at coordinate 8,923,741 of NW_004955444.1, read as the reverse complement.
TTATTTATTTTTAAATTTAAGTGCAGTAAAATACATTGGTTTTAATACACAGTTCTGAGTTTTAAAAAAACATGTACTTTGTGAAACTACTACCACCACTACCGAGATACGCTTCTACCGTTCCACAGATTCCCCTTTTGCTGTCTCTTTGGAGTCAATCCCTTCTCCATCTCCAGTCCCAGCACCCTCTTATCTGTTATCTGCTCCTACTGCTTTGTCCCTTCCTAAAACATGTAAAACATTTCCAGCTGGGAGTGGCAGTGTACACCTGTAATCCCAGCACTCAGGAGGCTGAGGCAGGAGCATCATTGAGAGTTTGAGGCCACCCTGGGCTAAAAAGTAAGCTCAAGGCCAGCTCAAAAAAGACAAAAAGCAAAAAACAAAAACCAAGAAAAAAACCCCAAACATTCCCAAGTGGCAATGTGAACCATAGTAACATATTTTAGTTACCATTATTTATGAAAACCTTTAAACCTATACTCTGCCTGCTGGGGGCATATAAAGATTCTGTTTGAAATCTCATGACTGTTTCATCTCTGCTCATTCTCAATGGACTGGTAAAGATTTTCTCAAGGGTGAGAAATCTTAGATATTTGTTCAAAGGACTGCTGTTTTGTTGTTTCACATAGAAATTAGTACAGTTAAGAATAGCAAAGTGATTGAATGGATCACACTTGTTATTTTAAGTTGCATTTTCATAATTCAAGTGTGTCTCTATGATTATCTATACTGAAACAATACCCACTGCCATGATTAAGAGCTCTGTCTCCTCTAGCACACATGTATTTGAAATTCTTCCATCCTGCTAACTTTCTCTTTTTTCCCCTTCCTCAAAAGTAGTGTATGCACACTGGAGAAAGGTCCAAAATATTGGGGAGCTTGGGACTGGGGATTTAGCTCAGCAGCAAAAGCGCCTGCCTGGCAAGTGCAAGGTCGTGAGTTCGGTTCCCGGTACTGGAGAAAAACCAAAAAAACAAAAAACAAAAAATTAAAAAAAAAATATTGGGGAGCTTAACAGAGTAGCATGGGTAATGAGGGCTTAATTAAACTAGTATAAATTCTATACAGTAGGAAATGATGAACTGTCTGCAGCTGACATCTAGACCAATTTAGATACCACAATAACGATCTCTGAAAAGGTTTTACTTTTTAAAAATACTCAAACTTGACCTCTAACTTTTTTGTTTTGGTCTTTATCATTTATTTAAACCATCCCGTATTTATTCTCTGCTTTCAGACTTTTGCAAGGGCTCTGGGCCAAAAACAATTGTGTTCTGATCTAACCTGATTTGATCTATTTGAATTATTTTAAATATTCAAAATAGAACATTATGAAAATAATTTGTGCCAGAGTTAAAAGGAAATTATTTTTTTTAAAAAATATAGTAACTAAAAATTGATTTTATGATGACTGCCTTATGATCTTATGCATAATTTCTCTTAATTCTTTGAAACATTACTAAGTTAATCTTGTTCAAGTTAAACTTATATATTTTATTTAAAATGACAAGTTCAATTTTTCAAAAGATTTCCATGAACATAAACTGTAAATTTCAGGTGCTTGGATGGAGACTGCTTCTGTCAAGTGTAAGTAATTTATGTGTCCATACAATAAACTTTTACTGACCACCCTTAGTGCCTCAAATACAATGCTACGTACAGAGGATACAGAAGATATTTTATTCTTTACTTTTAATGAACTCACAGTAACAGCTATAAACCTCAAAAATGTATTTTAAAAATCCATATACCATTTCTTTCCTTCACTGACCACGTCTAATCAATCACTAAGTTCTGACAATGTAACTCTCTCAGTCAGTAGTTCTCAACATTGACTATATGGGTTAAAATTCACCAGGGAGATTTACAAAAATACACTATGCCTGGGTTCCACCCACAGAGATTCCACTTGGGACATGCAGCTGATTCCAATGTGCAGCCAAGAATAAGAATCATTGCTCAAGACTAGGAGTTGGTGATTTTTTTCTGTAAAGGAGTGGATAGGAAATACTTCAGTATGATCCGTGTCACTACTACTCAGCCTGCCACTGTAGTGTGAAAGACATCATAGTGACTGTGCTATGAAAGCAAATGAGTGTGAATGTGGTCTAGGAAATGTTATTTATGGACAATGAAATCTGAATGTCATAAATCCAAATGTCATATAATTTCATGTATCATGAAATCTTCTGATTGTTTTCAATCATTAAAAATGTAAAAACCACCGTTAATTCATGGGTTGTATAAAGACAGTCATTGGGTCAGATTTAGCTCCTGGGTCAGGTTTTGATAACTCCTGATGTAGAAGAACTCAGTAACCTAGATGTGTATCAGTGTCATCTGTGGATCTTTTAAGTACTACCTGGCTCCTAGATATCCAGTTCAGGACATCTGGATGGGACCAGGGAATTCTACCATGCAGGCATGGTTACGATTTCCTGTTCTAGAGATTCATTGAATTTTTCTTCTCTTAGAATGCCTATAATTATTTTCTCACTTTAGATCTTTATTATCTCATACCTAGACTATGTTACCACAGTAATGGCTTCTATACACATTTCTAGTCCAGGATCTCATTAATAAATACATACTGACATATTTCTTACCTCCCTTAACCTATCACTGGATCCTACTACATAAAGGACAGAGATCATACACCCCGCCAAGTTGTACAATGGATTTCATTATCTAGCTTCTGCCTGTGATCTGCTCATACTCTTTTTTTCTTTCTTGAAAAATGAGCTACTTGCCATTCATATCATGCTATTTCTTATTTATATATTTGAGCTTCTCTTGGTCCTCCTGTCTGAAAAGCCCTTTTCTGGTGGCAAAGGTGGTCCTTTAAGATGCAGTAGTGATTTTACATCTTCTTTTTAAACGTCTAGGTTAGATGTTGAGGTTAGATTGTTCCAAAGGCTCTTTACTTACCTTTTGTATAATATGTGTTACTTGACATTAAAGAAATCTTTTTGTAAGTGAGCTATGTGAGATGACAAATTTAATTTTATTTATATCATAGAATTTAATGAAACCTTTGATATTAGTAGGTATTTAATAAATGCTTAGTGACCTGAACCTGTGAAGAAAGCAAGGTCAGCCTCTATTGCTCTCTCTGAGATAATGAATGACTTCCTAAGGGGTTGCCCAAATACTGTTTAAGGAGTGTAGAGCAAGTGTCCACTTTCTTCTGCCAGGTGCAGGGGTTCTTCCTGTCACCCCAGCACCTCTGTCTTGGAGCTACAAGCTACCTGTGTGAATTGTCATTCTAGTTGTTGTGGAGTGAGCAGTAGGTTGGCAGGGATGAGACCCAGCTTCTGATCTCAGCTTCCCTACTAAGGCAGGAAATTAGGGCATGGAAACCTGGCTGGAAACCAGGATATAATATGTCAGTTACAAAGATTCAGAATAAAGGCTGAACAGGATGTGACTTGTCAACCATGGATAGGTTGTGTGGGCAGGGCAACTTCTGACAAACCAGGTCTGAGAAGGTATTCACTGCACTGTGACCTTCTACTGTCCTCCTGATTCTATGGTGGCTTGTCCTGCTTGTGGGACATACCTCTTCTTGTTCTTCTCTTTTCTTTGCTTTTCCTATACTTTATATAAAAGTTGAACTTATTTGTTCGTCAGTAGTCCTCACCAACTCTGGGTGGGACAGAATGGGCTTGGAGTCACTGGACACTGTGTTTTGTGGCAACGCTACTACTTGGGAATATGAACTTGTTTCCTGACCTTTAAAATGAAGAGATTCAATTAGATTTTTGGCTTAGATACTTTGTCAATGGAACACAATATTCAAAATCCAAAAATTAAAGGAGAAAAGGTTTATTTTAGTTCATTTTACAGAGGTTTCAGCCCATAGTCTGGTGGCTCCGAGGCAGGACAGCATGGGAGAGGAGTGGTGCTCACTGCATAGCATCCAGGCGCAGAGAGAGAAGGAGGAGCACAGAGAGAGAGAGGGAGATAAATCCTTCAAGGCCACATTCCCAGCGACCCACCTCTTCTGACCAGACCCAAGCTCCTAAGTCAAGCAAGTCAGTGATAAACTGCCCTTATCCAATCCCCTTTCCAGAGTCACACCTTTGAGCATACGAGGCTTTATTCAGATATGAACATAACAGTTTAAAAATATTGTTTACTCTGCAGCTTAAAACAACACGTTGCTTTACAGTTCTGTTTGTCGGGAGTCTGAGTAGCTCAGTGGGCTTCTCTGCTTAGAGTCTCACAGGGCTACAATCAAAGTGTCACCTGGTTTAGAATCTTATCTGAAGCTCTGGAGAAAAATCAGACTCCAAGCTCATGCTTGTTAATGGTGGAATTTCACCCCACCTGGTTGTAGGACTAAGGTTCCTGCTTCCTCGCTTGCTGTCAGCTGTGGAGTGTTTTCCCTTCTAGAACCTAACTTTATTCTTTGACTTGTGACCTCTTCTATCCATATTCAAAACCAGTAAGTAGGCTGCACTCCCTGTCTACTCTATTGCCTTGCTTCTGAGTCTTCTGACTCTGGTGAGGTCACCTGAATGACCCAAGACACTTGCCCTGTGTTAAGTTAGCTGATTAAGGACCTTAAGTCTATTAGAAGTCTTTTCACAGCAGTACCTAGATTAGTGCTTGATTGAATAACCAAGAAAGTGGAATCTTGGGAAATTCCTCTGTAATTCTGTCTACCACAAATCCCATATTACTTGACTGAAGAAACAAGATGCAGGCTGTCATTACTTATTCCCTAATGTGAGTTTATATTCTTATAGCATTAAATCATTTTAAAATCTCTGTTATTCACATAACTTAGACACTTGATACGCATATACAAACAAAACTGAGCATTGTATATTTATAGAATACAAATTTTATATTTTTGGTAAAGCTGCTATTAGGAATATTCATCTGTTAGTTCATCAAACATTATTAAATATCTACTTTGTGTCAGCAAAACTAGTTCTAAGTGCTGAAGATACAATTACATAAAATTTGAAAAATTTACATACGGAGAACACATTCTCTCATACACATCATAAATAAAAACATATGTACTTATCTAACACTTAGGTTTTAAGGAATATTGTAGGTTCTTGGAATACGTTGGTGAAATAAAACATTGCTGTCATGAGCAGTACATCTTAAATAAGAAGTCTGAATCTAAACAGATAAATAATTGTGTGCATTATACACTGATTGGTGGTAACTAGTGTTAAGAGAAAAATAAAACAGAATAAGGGATAGAGTGATAAGGTGGGCTGCTGGGTGTTGTTTTAGATAGAACAGTGACTGCAGGATATGGTAAATATGAAGAGAGAAAATATCTAAGCGATTAAAGGCAGATGGGGACTAGCATCTGAAACGGGGGCCAGGGAGCCTGAAGCAGGGGTTGATACCCAAGTCAATATTTGAAAGATAGGTCTGAATTAGACAATTGAGTGGAGGTGGAAGGTGTTGAGGGTAGAGTTACCAGTGTGTGGGAAAAATGTATAAGAGGCAGAGAGAAAATTTCGTGTGATTCAGAATGGCGATGCATGGAGTATGGGGCAAGGAAATGACAGTGACACAATGTGAGTCAAATAATAAGGAATATTGTCACTGTAGTGGTAGGAAGATAAAAAGAGGCTCATTCTCTTCTGCTCTGATGAAGTCTCTGGCTCAATGAGGCACTGTGAGCCTGGATCTCAGAGGTATGGGTTTCAGATTGCTCTTGCCTCTTCTATAGATATAACATGGGATCAAATCTTCTTCTCACCCCAGGGCATGCAGTAGCATTGGGTTTTTCCTAGTGCCCTCAGGACATGATTTTAAGGTACTTTCCCTTAAAGTTTATTGTTCCAAAAGATAAATCAGAGAGATAGGTCTGGGTAGAGCTCTGGTAGTGGCTGCTGTTCCTCTCCTCCAAAGGTCACCATGGAGAGAGATTTCTTAGGATCTTTCTCATCTTCTGTGTAAGTATTTCCTAGCAATTCTGGAGGATGTACCTGGACGAAGGTTCATGTCTATCTCCCCAGGGGACTTCCTACCTATTCTAGCCCACACTCAACCTTTAGCAATTTGATTATTTCGATCTTACTTTTCTTATTGCTATGGGCTGAATTGTGTTCCAACCCTCTAAATTCATGTGTTTTAAAACCCCAGTGCCTCACATGATGATTTTGGAATGGAGCCTTTGGGTGATTGTTGGGTTTGGATGAGGTCACGAGGGTGGGACCTCCATGATGGGATTAGTATTTTGTAAGAAGAGAAATCAGAGAGCTTACTGTCTCTTTGCCTTTTAAGAAAACAGCAGAAAGGAGGTAATCTGGGAGCCCAAGTAGAATCATCACCAGAATCTAGTCATGCTGAAACCCTGAGCTTGGACTTTCAGCTTCCAGAATAGTGGGAAAATTAATATCTGTTTTTAAGCCACTTAGGCCATGCCATTTTGTTATGGCATAACTAGAACTGACTAATATACTGGCTTGTATGATGTTTGATAGCATTGATCCCAGCTAAGCAAATGCCCAAATCCAGTTTTTTTTCTGCTAAGTCCAGTTTCTATTTTAAATTGGGATTAGGTATTTGCCCTATGACTTTAGTTGTCTGCTAGGTTCAAGGGAAAGAAAAATGTCATTTTCAATCTGTTTAGTTCTTTTTCTAGTTTTAAGGGTGACAATGATGCTTTTTCTAGATCTTTATTCTCTGAAAGGAACAATTAAGATTAATGAATGACTTCTTACTGTTTCCCTAACTCACGTTAGCAATAGGCTGCAATGGAAATTCACATCAATACAGAATTCAAAATGGAATCATACTGCACAACAAATGTGTTATAGGGCAACCCATAATAGAAAGACATATAGATATTAAACTGGCCTTCTCTATCCTTTCAAGCATATATACACAAACATATTTTCTGAACTAATAACAGGGACACATTGCCTGTTACATAGTCTGATTAATCTCACCAGATGTCTTTAGATGGGACTCTGGAAAACCTGTGAGTAGACTAGACAAAGTAGTGTGGTGGTGATGGATGTGCCATTTAGTCCCTCCTTTCAGGAGGCCTTACTCTTCAGGTCGGGGCCATTGGGTGTCAGCTTAAGGGTCTACATTGGCTGCCCAGGGCTCGGAGGCCTTGCATGGACTGGCTGGGCATCACCCTGCGTTATTCTTTCCTTCACTCTTTATCCGTCTGTTCCTTGACCTTACTTGTTCCTACCTCATGGCTTTTCTCTCACTATATTTACCTAGACTACCTTACAAGGGTCATTGGCTGGTTCAGTGTTACATTTACTTCAAATAACACTTTATTAAAGATCTTCCCTGATCACCCTACCAAAAATAGTTTTCATTTTTTCATAGTATTTTTTTTTGAGACAGGGTCTTGCTATATAGTCCAGGCTGCCCTTGAACTCACTATGTAGCCCCAGTTGGCTTTGAACACCTGGCAATCCTCCTGCATCAGCCTTCCAAGTGCTGGGATTACAGGCATATGCCACTATACCTGGCTCATTTTTTTTTCTTGTGGCACTTTTTATTATTGGAAATGCCTTTTTTGGTTATTTACTTATTATCTGTCTCTTTCTAATAGAATATAAGCTTCAGGAATGTAGTCAGGTCCCTTATCTATCTTGTTCACATCTATGTCCTGCTACTAGAATAGATTATTTCCTAGCTTCATAAGTATCTACTTATAGAATGAATGAACAACTTGGATGAATTAAATCAATTTTCTCAAAATGCAGGCATTTTGTAAATATATACTTTGTAGTCTTTAGAAGTATAACAGTTAGAAAGGATGGAGACATGCTAGTGGGGGTGGAACAGAGGAGGCTATGCAAGGACTGGGAGGGGTCAGCTGTGCACACGACTAGGAGCAGGTACAGTCTGTCTCTGCCTGAGGGAACCAGAGCAACTGGGAGAGCAAAGCAGAGACAAACAGGCTAAGGTGAAGTGGGTGGGATGCCAAGGAACATATAGAAAGTAACTGGCTGAAGATTCTGGTCACAGCTCTCACATCCAGAAGCCAAGATCAGCCCCACACCCAGCACTAATTCTACTGCAGACTTGGTAGGGTTACCCAGCACAGTTTTGGACTCTTGACTTGGACACTGCCACAGAACTGTAGATACCAGAGGAATTTTATTATTATTTTTCCTATCTTTGTTTTGTTCTCTTTTTTCCATCAGGTTGTTGTTGTTTGGTTGTTTAGGTTTTTACTTTATTATGTGTTCTGTTCTGTTTGTCTTCTCTCTTTCCTCAAATGCCTTTCTTGATTTTCTGATATTTTCAAGTGAGTCAACATTGTCTCTAGTCTTTCTGGTTTACTTTGATATTCTTTTGCTTTTTCTTTCATTCTTTCTCTCCTGTCCTCTGCTCCACTTTCTCAAAGCTTGGGTTATCATCCTTATATCTTCCAGCCTTGTTTCTACTATATTTCTCTGTTTTGTCCCTTATCCCTCTTCCCCCACCCCCAGGGTAAAATTATTCTTCTAAGGGGAAACTCACTGATACAAGTTCTTGGTTTATGTTGGATTTTGTTATATAACTGTAGATCTTGCTCCTATGGTTAAAGGTAGCAGATTAGTAGTTATCACAGTTTATCAGTTTCTAGGCTGTGCTTGATGCTATTGTTATTGCTAATTGTACTACTTTATCCAGGATGTCATACTTGTTGTAATAAGCTGTTCTCCTTTGTGTGACAACACTGTGATTATCTGAGGTCATAACCATCACCATAGTCCAGGACCAAAGGACTGGGTGTTGAGCCAAATAGATGGCAACTTCTCATCCCTAATAAATTGAGAAGGTAGGACATTGGGACAGACACAAAGACCAAGAACCACCTACACCTACAAGAGATCTCTGAGAAGTAAAACATTTCCTAGGGAAGCCTTAATAGTAGTGATAAAGATATCTACCATAAGAAACTTATAAGCATCAACAAAGAAAACAAAATAAAATTAAAAAATACAAAATGATAAAATGCAGAAGCAAAATGCAACCCCAGACCTCCAGCTCATCCAGGAAAATTTCAGGGGACAATGATATAGAGGCAATTGGAAGCCACCCACCTGAATTTTCTGAAAGGATAGCAGCAGAAGTAAAAAACTAGATGAATGAGGCTATAGAGAAAATCAAATTAGAAATAATCTTCAGTTAAAAAAGAAATGATGATCAAAATGAAGGACTTGCTCAGTGAATCTAGAGTAGACACAGATTTAAAAAATAGATAATCTTAGGAAAATAATAGAAACCAAGAATGCCCAACATATGAAAGAAATGGAATCCATGAAACAGATTCAAACAGATGTCCAGAAGATTAAGGATTTCGTTATAAGTATATGGAACTGATATAAACAAGGTGAGGATGGAATGTTAGATTTAGAAGGCAGGGTTGTGGTTAGTGACCATGAAAAGACAGATACCTTATAAATAGCAAGGGACCATGAAAAATCAATCCAACAGTTGCAAGATGATGCAAAGAAGAACAACATAAGATTGATCAGAGTCAATGAGAAAGGCAGAAATGTCAAAAAAACTTGTTAACAGAAGTAATGGCAGAAAACTTCCAAAATATTGAAAAAGAATTGACATATAAATAAGTGAGACATATAGAACTCCAATTGGTCAAGACCAAATAAATCCACACCAAGGCACATAATAATTAAGATTCTAGAAATTCATCACAAGGACAGAATATTAAAAGCTATTTGAGAAAAGAAACAAACCACCTATAGAGGAAAACCCATCAGAATCACAGCAAACTTCTCAACACAAACCCTTAAGTCAAGGAGAGCTTGGTGTAAAGTGTTTCAAGTCTTGAAAGAAAATAGTCTCCAACCCAGATTTATTTATCCTGCAAAACTAGCTTTCAAAATCAATGGCAAAATAAAATACTTCTGTGACAAAGAACAACTGAAGAAATTCATGACCACAAAACCAGCTCTACAAAATGTTCCAGAGAATATTTTAGAAAGAGATAACAAATGCCACAGCTTGAAGAACACCAATAGAATAAGCCGCTGGGCAAGGCAAACAATAAACAGAGGGAAAAAACAAGGGACCAACAGCAGAAAATAATATGACAAAGTAAGACAATACACATCAGTTATAACCATCAATATAAATGGTCTCAATTCACCAATCAAAGAAACAGACTGGATGAACGGGTTAAGAAACAAGATCCCACAATATGCCAAATACAGGAAACACATTTAACTGAAGAAGAAATTCATAGACTGAAAGTGAAAGCATGGAAAACTATATTCCATGCAACAAAAACTTGGGAAAAAAACAGGGGTGGTTATTCTACTTACAGAAAATGTGAACTTCAGGCCAAGACTGACCAAAAGAGAAAAGAAAGTCACTACATACTTGTTAAGGGAAAGCTCTAAGAAGAGATAACAATCATAAATATATATGCACCAAATACCAGTGCACACAGTAAATATAGAACAAATATTAATAGACATGAAAAATCAAATAAGTGATAGCACAGTTGTAATGGAGGACCTTGATACCCCACTGTGATAAATAGGCAGATCAACTAGACAAAAAATCGACAAAGAAATATCAGAACTGAACAAAACCAGTGAGTAAATGGACTTAGTGAATGTCTATAGTGTGTTCCACCCCACAACATCAGAATACACATTCTTCTCAGCTGCACAAGGGACTTTATCCAAAATGGACAATATACTAGCCCATAGAATATGCTTAAGTAAATGCAAAGAAACTGAAATGATCCTATGCATATTATCAGAGCATAGTGCAATGAAATTGGAAATCAATGGTGAAAGAAACCACAAAAACTCCATAAACAAAAATTAAATAATACCCTCCTAGGGGCTGGGGGTTTAGCTCAGTGGCATAGTGCCTGCCTGGCAAGTGCAAGGTTGTGAGTTTGATTCCCAGTACTGGAAAAAAATAACCCCAAATCTAAATTACACCCTCCTGAACAACCAATAGGTTACAGATGAAATAAAGAAGAAATTAAACAGTATCTATAATTAAATGTTAATTCTAATACAGTAGACTGGAACTTATCAGATGCAATGGATCTTGCAGAAATCTGGAAGATCATCAATACCTACTGCAAGAAATTCTATTCTAATAAGATGGAAAACACAGAAGAAATGGAAAGATTCCTCGGTACATATGAATTACTAAAGCTGAATCAAAAAGGTCTAAAAGTTCTAAATAATCTAATATCAGTCAATGAAATTGAAAATGTAAGTATAAACTTACCAACAAAGAAACACCCAGGTCTTCATGGGTTCACTGCTGAATTCTATAAGAAAGTTAGAGAAGAACTAATAATGTCAATATTCCTCAAACTCTTTAATGAAATCAAAAGGGAAGCAATACTTCCAGATTCATCCCTGGAAGCAGGCATTTCCTTGATACCAAAACCAAAGAAGGACCCAACTAAAAAAGAGAACTATAGGCCAATGTCCCTAATGAACATAGATGTAAAAATCCTCAATAAGATACTGGCAAACAGAATGCAGCAAATCATCAATAAGATTATACACCATGACCACGTAGGATTCATCCTAGGGATGTAGGGATGGTTCAACATATACAAATCAATAAATGTAATACACTATATCAAAAGGATCAGAGACAAAAATCACATGCTCTTCTCAATAGATACAGAAAAAGCTTGGATGACATCCAATACCCATTCATAATAGAAACCTTTCAGAGAATTGGATTAGAAGGTTTTTATCTTCATCTGGTAAAAGTCATCTGTGACAAACCAATGGCAAAACCTCATATTAACTGGTCAAAAATGGAAAGCTTTCATTCTAAAATCAGGAGCAAGATAAGAACGTTCACTATCACCACTCTTATTCAATATAGTTTTGGAAACATTAGCTAGAGCAATTAGACAAGAGAAAAAAATAAAAGCAATAAAGACAAGAATGGAGGAAATTAAACTATCATTTTTTACAGATGATATAATACTCTACCTAGAAGAACCCAAAAACTCCAAAAGACTTCTAGATTTAATGACCAAATGCAGTCACACAGCTGGACACAAAGTCAACACTCAAAAATAAATAGCATTTCTGTACACACACAAGGAACTTAGGGAAAAAGAAAAATTGGGGAAACAACACCTTTCATAATAGCAGCAAAATAAATGAAACACTTAGGAATCAATCCAACAAAGGAAGTAAAACATCTTTACATTGAAAAATTACAGTACTTTGAAAAAGGAGATTGAAGAGGTTGTCAGTAAATGGAAAGATATCCCTTGCTTTTAGGTAGGAAGAACCAGCCTAGTGAAAATATCCATACTCCCAGAATTGTTTACAAGTTCAATCCTAATCAAAATACCCATAGCCTAGGAAGTATGATAGACATTGTGAAATGATAGGAAAACACTCAAGGGTAAAGGGCAACTGGGATGTGGGAAAAGACAAGGGAAAGAAGGAGAAATTTTGTATGTATGTATATACAGGATAGTTAACATAGTTGTTCTACTGTCTTCTATTTCTTTGCTGAAAGAAAGTGTCAATGAGTCCTTGATTGATCAATATTGCATGCTTCTATCTGTTTTCATGAGAAACCACTTTTAAGACATCAATAGGTAATACAACAAGCATTGTTAATTTCCTACCACTTTGTTTGTAACTCTGTATTGTCTGTACGGTTCTTTTGCTCTTGTGTAAAAGGTTGTCTGTCTGTTAATGTTTTCCTCCTTTTATTTTTAAAACAAAAACAAAACAAAACAAAAAACAAATCAAAACAAAACAAAATACCCATAGCATATATCACAGAACTAGAGGCATTCTACTGGTTCCTAAAATTCATTTGGAACCGGAAAAGACCTAGAATAGCAAAAACAATCCTAGGCAACAAAGGCAAGCAGGGGCCATCACAATCCCTGACTTGAAATTGTACTACAGAGCTACTCTTATAAAAGCAGTATGGTACTGGCAAAAAAACACAGACCTAAGGATCAATGGAACAGATTAGAAGATGCAGAAGCAACTCCAAACATACTCAGCCATCTTATTTTTGACAAAGGGGCAAAATACCTTCACTGGAAGAAAGATAGCTTCTTTACTAAATGCTAGAAACACTGGCTTTCCCCATGCCAAACACTAAAATTAGACCCATATCTCTCACTGTGCACTAAACTAAAATCAAAAAGGATCAAAGATCTAAATATTAAAACAGAAACATTAAATCTGCTGGAAGAGAGAATAGGTAGAACTCTTAATGACTTCATGAACAAAACCTCAGTTACACTGTAAATGTTAGAAAGAATGAACAACTGGGATCTCATCTTATTAAGAAGCTTATGCACAGCAAAAGAACTCACCATCAGAGTGAAGAAACAGCTTACAGAGTGGGAAAAAATTTTAGCCACTTGTTTCTCAGACAAAGAACTTCTAAAGAACTCAAATAAAAATCAGAGCCCCATACTTTTATATAATGGAATATTACTCAGCTGTAAAGAAAGATAAACTCGAGGCTTTTATAGGCAAATGGTCACAACTAGAGACCATACTCATAAGCGAAGTAAATCAAACATACATGTGCAAGCACCACATTGTTTCTCTAGTGTAAAGCCTGAAAGAGTTAATTTAATCTAGGAGATATGATAGACATTGAGAATTGATAGGAAAGCACTCATAGGTAAAGGATAACTGGGATATGGGAAAAGAGAAGGGAAAGAAGGAGAAAGTTTGTATATATGTATATGCAGGATAGTTAACACGGGTGTTCTACTGTCCTGTATTTCCTTGCTGAAAGAAATTGTCAGGGAGGCATTGGTTGATTAGCTTTGTATGTCTATATGTGTTTTCATGAGAAACTACATTGAAGATATCAATCTGTAATACAATAAGCATTGTATTACAGGGAAAGGGAAAGGAAGGGAGGGAAAGGAGAAAAATTGTAAAAAGAAGGACAAAATGGAAACAAAGCTTTTGTAAGTAAGAAGAGGAAGAGGGATTGAAGAGAGGGTGGGGGCATGGGAAAAAAGAGGAGTCAAAATATATCATGTACAGGTACAAATTCCCTATACTGAATGTGATCATTATCGTACCATAAATCGTACCAATAAACTTAACTAAAAAAGGAAGTGTAATAGTTAAGCATACAGGCTTTCAGCCAGATTACCTGGATTCAGATATCAGCTTTTTAAACTTCTTAAATTTTATCTTAGTTTATTAACACACGTGTATAGTTTATAATGTTTGCTCTCCTTGTGGGAATTTCGTACATATGCATATCATGTATTAATTCAGCTTTTCATCCCCTTTTCTTCTCTCCCTTTCCTCTCCACCCATCTCTTGATCTTTTTCCTTTTTATTAAATACATATTTGCAGTATGTAATGTTTACAGTCCTTGTGTGGAGTCGTTTTACATGTACAAAACACATCCTAGTTCCATTGTATCATTTCTTATCCCTCTCTACGCTCCTCCTCCCTCCCTCATTACTAGACGGTATGATATTAAGCAGTTACTTGTCTCTGAAAACTTTTCTCATTCTTTTTCTCCTGGAGAATAACACTGGTATCAACTTGGAAGATAATTATAAAGATTCATGCAACATACCTAGAAAAAGTCAAGTATATAGTAACTGTAAGCTGTAGTTATTAATAGTGGTATCAGGATGGCATACAGAGTTAAGTGCAACTCTTGTCTTAATTGCAGGTAGAATTGGCAGTCACCTGTGTGGTAAGCTTTGAGACACAGAGGGCAAATTCCTCTGCCTTGAAGTCTTCTGTATTACTGCTAAATGCTTGACCTTTCATCTTTGGGTATCTGTCCTTTAGTTTTAGCTACTGTTTGTCCTCATCAAACAGATAATCAGGTTAGACAAGGAATGACCTGGAGTTGGAAGACATGAAATAATATATCCAAAGAGCTGGGGGGACAGTTTAGAAGGAAACCAACAAAGGTGAGTGCAGGCAGTAGACAGACAGTATCAGGGTGATGCATCAGAGAGGGAGACACATGAGAGAGACTGTACTGTAGAAAGATTACTTCCATCCTGGGAGGCCCTGGAGGAAATAAAGCCCTCGTTAACAAAGGCACTGGATTCTGGGAGTCAAGGCGTAAGGCACAGGTGACATTTAGTTTCTAGACTGTGGTATAAGATTACTGTGTTGTTGCTACAACCAGAGAGCAAACTCATGCCTAAGGTTGAGCCAAGAGATCTTACAGAGCTCTCTTAAAGGGGGACAATATTGATTTCAGTTATGGTCATTCAGTTATAATAAAATGTGTGTGTGTGTGTGTGTGTGTGTACTGGAGAGAGAACTCAGGCCTTAACCCCGAGCTATCTCTCAGCTTTTTCTCCTTTGTAAAACTTGGAGACAAGTCCTGTTAGATTGCTAAATTGTCTAGGGTAGACCCAAGCTTGCAAACTTTCAATCCTTCTGCCTCAATCTCCTGAAGTGCTGGGATTATAGGTGAGCACACCATGCCTGGCTAAAACAAGAAGTTTTTAAGAACTTCGATTTAAACATATGAGATCTTTCTAGAGGTAGTACAGTTGCTATAGTGACAAGGACTTGAGTTAGACATTTAATTTGGCTACATTTCAGTTGTGCTGTTTATAATCTGTTTTACTTGGGATGATTTGACTCCTCCTAGCTTCAGTGTCTTTATGTGGTGAAAAGGAGAATAAAATGTACCATAGATGGTCTTTTTGGGGGAAGTGGGAAGATTAAGTGAACTAATATGTGAGTTCCAAGCAGGGCATAGAGATGCTTAATAAATAAAATTAAATTTCTCTTCCTATTATTGGTCATTCATTTGCTAGGGTGAATATTTACAACTTGCTCTCTTAATAACAGATCTTTTAACTCACTAAGGACAAAACATTGTGGCAGTGAATGGTTAGGGAAGAGTGGAAAAAGAAATGCAAAGAAATAGTGTTGACCATCAGGTGAAAGTAGAGTACCTGGTCTGAAAATCGCTGAGACGTAGGTTGATCTAGGTTGTAGCGTTCACAGTGGAAAATGGTTCCCTGTATAGCCATTCTCCTCATTTCTCCTTCAGTTCTGTGATCCCTGGGACTGCCGTAAGTTTACTTCTATGAGTCTTTGATTTCTCACTTTGGTCTTTACTGGGCTGCTGCTCCATTAGAGCAGGGAAATGACTGCATGCAGTGTGCCTTAATACATGCAGTGACTATTCCAAGACCCAGAATTCAGTAAAGTGGGCACGAGGGTCAGAAAGTGGAGCTTGAAAAATTGCAAGTGTTGGCATCATTTCAAACAAAATTTTCTTCCTTTGTAGTTTTATCTTGGGCTATTGGAGGCATTAAGATATTAAGGTTCACTTGTGTGTTGGAGGTTTACAAACTCTGTTGGTTTTCTATGCCATGGACATAATTTCCCTTCTGGAAGATCTTGATATACATAGTTATAAAATATTGGCTGATATCAGCAGAAGTCCATGGAATTCTTATAATGGACTAATCTGCTTTATGGCTGCTGAAGTTTTTTTTTTAAGAGAATAAATGTAAAGTTATTTATACCTTGGTAGATTTTAGAAATTATGATATTTTAATAGTGCATCTTCTTTTAACCTATCTCTTTTTAGAAATACATGTTTTCTGAATCAAAATTACATTCACCAGATTATCAAAGAGTGAAGTATCATTGCAAATGTTGGATATTATATAAAAATTGAGTTTAAACTATTATAAAGTATGAGATTTATTGGACAATGGAAATATAAACCTATTCTTAACATGTTCCTATTCTAACTTTTATTAGGATTTTTATTAAATAAGTACATTTTAAAATAAAAAATTGAAAAAAGCTTTTTGTTCAGTCAACAGAATTAGTCTGAAAAGAAAAACCGTATGTACCAGAACTATTTTTTTTTTTGACATCAGCACAAAAATGCAGGTTGTTAAATCTGAATAGTTAGAGATTTTTCTTGGAGAGCGGATATGAAATATGACATCTTTTTTTGGTAAAACACCAAAAATAATGATGTGGAATTACATGAGTTCACCAGTTTTCAAATGAAAACAGTCTGGGGCTAAGAATGTGCATGAGGTAGACACTTAAGGGAATGTTTCTGTGCTCACCTATCTCGAATTATTAAGACACGATTGTAATGTTTTTCTAGTAACTTGTCTACAGTTTTGAGTAATTGTTTCCATTATTTTGAAATGAAAGAAGCAATAAAAACTAAAAAGCAAAAAAAGCATTTTAACTTCACTTGAATAAGTGACATAAGCATTTTCTGTGACAATGGTTGCAGGTATTATTACCCCTACTTTATAGCTGTAGAAACGGATGCTGACGCGAGGTCACAAATTGAATAGGAACAGCCCGTATTTCCACTCAGGTGGATCTGACTTTCTATTACAGTATACTACATTCTCCAAATTAAAATTCTAAAACCGTTCATATGACAAATATAATTTTAAACGGTAAATAGAAACTAATAAAATCAAGCACCTTCCTTTCCGTGTTGAGTTGATAACAACTTATATTTTGAACATTTTCTTATATTTTAAAAGTTCACTCAGGTCCATAGTTCATACAGATTTCCTTAGCTTTATCTAGTGCTCTTTATATCTGTTTTTAGCAATATGTCTCTGGTATATGAAAAGCCCCTTTGGCTGGCACACACGTCTACGTGTCTAACAAAATCTCTGATCCTCATGCAAGCGTAAAAGTTTGCATATAGCTCCATCATTTCCCACAGTGCATGTTTGTAAAAACTGACCCCAACTCCTCTCCATATATCGTGTGTATTTATTTTGTTGTTAAAAAGCCACCTAGGTTTTAATGACAACTAATTCTTTTATAAGAAGATTTTTTTCCTTTTTTAAGATATAAAACATTTACAAACATGGCCGTTAAAAAGATGGATTGCTTAAATAATATTGATGAATGCAGAAAAGGGCCAAACCCATGAACCACAGTGTGAGATAAAGCAATAGCTTCAGCACCTTGATGAGCTCTCCTGTGGCCAGCCAGACTGTGGGCTGCTGTAAGTCACACACAGCATTTCATTTCATACCAATTCCTCATGCCGTATATCCAAGTATTGAGGAAAAATCCCGTATTTAATAAATCCAAGTTCCAATTGTGGTGGGCTGCAGCCAGGAGTCTGTAGGCCTACTGATGCAGGATAAAAATGGAAGGATGCAATACGCAGACACACACACACACACACAAACACACACACACACACACACACGCAGATCCTTGAGTGCTGAGATGGCTCCTTGCCAGCCGTCCAAGTTAAATGCAAGGTGATTGCTACTCCGGGAGCCTCTATCTCAGAGAATGCCCCATTCTGCGTAGGCTCCAAGATGCCTGACCTTCAGGGCCCCTCCCTGATGAACTGGGCAGCCCCAAGGAGCTGCATGCACTCCCTTGAGTTTTTGACCTTGTTGAGCGTATTCCTGCTCTGCTCGTCTGCTGTTTGGGTCGCAAACTAATGAAGCAGTGTTAAAGGGAGCCGAGTCTAAACTGTGAGACTCGTGGGATGGCCCAGCTCCCTACTATTAGATATTTTCTGATTTTTCCGTCTTTGCATAAAAAAGTTAATGTCAAGCTTATTTACTCTTTCTTTACACAAAGATTTACTCTTATTTTTGAAATTTATCTCACAGGTACTTTAATTTGCATTTAAAAATATTTTTTAAAGGAAGAACCAAAACTTGGTGACATGAAAGTAAAGAGCTATTTAGTTTTATGCCAGACAACTTTACTATCTTAATAAAGAACAAAGTAGATGTTGGCAGCCTTTCAGAAGAGATAGCCTAGATCCCTATTTTTGTTAATTTCGCATTTCTCACTCAACAAAATCCCCATCTATGTACAACAACAAAGAGTATTCTCCCTCCAAATCTCTAAGGATTAGTATTTCTATAGCAGGTTAGGATCAGCAGAATTGAAGTATGATTGCACTGTGGAGGATATTTATTGAAACTATACAATGATATCTAGAAAATGAAGACAGGACTGGTTGGGGGGAGCGGAGAGGAGGCAGGAAATGGGAAGGGGAAGGAGGCAGCTTGGTGCAGAGAAGCTGTCATTCAGGAGCGGACTCAGATATCACAGAGACAGAGTCGGGGAATTCACCTCTCTTATCATCCACCAGAGGCATCCGCTCTCTTCTTTCCTACATGCTGTGAGCCTAGCCCCCCAACACAAATTCAGCCACTCTTCCCTGAGCCAGCAATTCCACAGAACCTAATCCTTTTTGTAAAGCTGATGGGGTGAATATTTAGCAGGACCATTCAAGTTTTTCACTTGTTGCTTTATACCTGTGCGCAAATTTGTTCAGCACCAGAGGAAGTTATCAACCCAAACATTAGGCAAAGCCGTTGTGTTCCAGCTCCCTCGTTGCGGATAATTTGCTTTTGTGCTAATTACAATGGTGCCATTTTCCTGCACAAGAAGCAGAATGAAGACATGTTATCAGTGTGACCATCCATGCACTCAGTCTTTTCTGAGAGACTTTGGGTTATTATCACTGTTGAGAAAATGAAAAGGCTGAGACAAATGCGTTAAAAAATCCTCAACTAGGTACTTGGCAAATAGCTCCTAGCTGGCAGAGAAATTACGTGCAGTCCATCAAACCAACAACAGTAGGATGCTCACAGGGACACAGGGATCTCCTTCTGCTCTTCCTTGTGTGGCACATGACAACCAGTTGTGAAAAATTCGCAGTTATTGGCATTTGTCTACTCTCAGGTTCTGCGGCAGGAAACCGGAAACAGCAGCAATCATGCTCAATTTGAGTTTTTCGTGATGTCAGGCTTTTCACGGACTCACACGGACATCAGAAGAGACTAGAAAAGGTTTACAGATGTGCGTTCAACTATGACAGCGATGCTGCCAATGTGGCGCATGGATCAACTAACGATTAAGATATCAAAAGCGATCCCCGCAGCTTGCTGACAGCTGGTTCAATTGTTTGCACCTGTTTCCCCCGCATTACACATGCGTCTGGAATGGATTATTTTGGCTTGCACCAGACACGGTTCACCTTTCCTCATGGCGACGTACTCCAGCAGCCTCTCGGCCGGAGAACAGGCAGCTCCTCCCGCATCCAAGGAAGGAAGGAGGACGAAGCCGGCAGACTCTGGAAAATGGCTCTGGGGTGTTGCAGCGGAGAAGCTCTCAGTTCAAGCTGCTTGTTGGAGACAAGTTAGCAGTGATGTATGAGCAGTGCTTCTTGCTTCCCCGTGAGTGAGGAAGAGAGCGCTGGGACCTGGCAGACGCACTGGGTGTCGGTCTTTTCGGTCCCTCACAGTCCCACCTTTCCTCCAGCTGTCTTCGATCACTTTTGGAGCTAGTTAGGGCAGAAGTAAGTAAATCAAGGAGCCATCGCCCCACTCTCCTGACCCTTCGCGTTAACCCGGATGTCTCTCTTACCGTCAGCGGCAACTCCACAGCGAGACTGACCAAGTTAAGGCTTCCCGTCCTTCCCGGGTTCTGTGAGCTGCCCTAGTGAGGGGTTCACATGGTTACACACGTTTGTGAAATGTGCACAAGTAAGACATTTTAACCACAGCGGGTTAGGACTGCTGTTTCTTTCCGCACCGACTTCTGCTCCGACGTCCTTCCCATCGTGTGATGTGGTGCTGGGACGGTTGCGGGCACTTTTTGGTGTGTGGCTGCGGGGGAAGCTGAGATGGGGACACATTTAGCCCGGGTTTAGTGGGATATTTTTTATGCGGTTTCCAGTCACTTCCGTGTATATTTAGTTCTGGCTTCCGGGAATGTTCCTAGTGCCTATTATTTATGCTTAATTTTGAAATCGTAATTCTATTTTCTGTTTCTTAAGGAGGATCCTCAAATGGTAAAAACGACAGGCTTCACAAAATCTGATAGCTCCTGTGCGCTTCCTGTATCAAGTCAACAAGCCCTATCAAGTTCGTCCAGGCCGTGCTGATAAACTGGTTCTCTGAAAAACAGATAGCCCTGATTTTTACGCTTTGCTGTTTTCTGTGGCTGATTTCCATTGCTGATTCCAAATGACCAGGGGATTAACAACCAGATCACAAAATTTGTGAATATGTAACAGCGGACCTCTGAAAGATGGTTCAGGCTAAATCTTTAGAAAGAGATTTGGCCTCTTTGCTTTGTCTTCATTTCTATTTATCTTAGTTAAGGCTCCCAACCTTTTTGAATTCCACTCTGCCGAAGACCATTCTAACAGTTTTTATTCTGCTTGTCTGCCACCTGCGTGTTCTGAGCTCAGTCTGTCCCAAATGCCACCAGAGAGAGCTCCCAGAATGCAAAGTTTACCATGTGAAGCTGGCTTTAATCCTCCTTCTGGCTTCCTATTATCTGCATGGGGAAAAAATGTAAATTCCTGAGTTTTTTCACAAGCTCTGGTTCTTACTTCTGTCATCTGGCCTCATCACCCTCTATAGCACAGAGGCTTCCTGGTGAGCTCAACACTTCCCAAACACGCGGAAACCATCACTTTCCCGTGCCTCTACTCGGATTATGCTTCTTTCCTTTCTCCCCTTGGGAAACCCCTATGGATATGTTTACACATTGGTCTATTTTCATACTGTGGAAACGTTTTTCCGCATTGAGGTCACCTCAAGGAGGTCCTGTGTGCAGACCAAATTAACAAAAGTTGCTTATAGATCTAGGACAAAATATCTCCATATAAGGTGTCATATTTCCCTAATGTACCCTTCCAAAAAGTGAGAAATAAGATGTTACCCTGTATGAGATTACTTCTTTCATTGCTGCTCTAAAACAAGTCACTACTGCAGAATTAAAGAAACCAGGCTTGTGCAAGAGCTGTCCAAGCCAGGACTATCAAAATTTAACTTCAGGTTTTCTGCCCTGGTCAGCTTTTAGAGATACATTAATACAATGCTCTCTCTGTGCTGAATTGTCCCGTATCACACTGTCACATTCAGAAAACATTCTGTGCCTCTCTTATGCTTGCAGGTGCATATTCTCTACGAATGTCCTTTAACTTTGTAAAGGTCTTAGGTCCTGCTATGGGGCTCTTGCCACATGTCTTAAGCTCTCTAATCATTTGTGTAAATGCCCGTCTCTCATGACTAAAGTATTACTCCTCAGAGATAGGCACCATGTCTGTTAATGTAGGTATACCTACCATCAGACAAGTGGGCCCCCAGTAGCATACGAAATCCTCTCTGGCAGTGGTGCTGAACCTATGGCACGCATACCACAGCAGGCTGTTTGTATCACTGGAAGCTCTAAAAGGTTCACCATCACTGCTCTATAGGAACGTGTTGAATGAAGGAGGACTGGATTGATAAACAAGTGAAGTTTTAAGTGGAGAACGAAAAAGAGGTAAGTTTTCCCATGTCTGCACAAGGGGCAATCAAGAGCGCAATTCTTTTTAAAATATTTTTTCATTTATTTATTTATTTTTTGGTACTGGGACTCGAACCCAGGTCTTTGCACTTGCCAGGCAGGTGTTTATGCTCCAGATGAGCTATGCTTCAGCCTGACAGTGCAATTCTAAGATGATGAAAAATAACTATTACTCTAGACAGTGGAAGCTCTTAGTCTTGTGGCTACAATGTTGCAAGAATACTGTCTTTATAAAATTAATCTTTATTTTGATAAGGTAAACTTTAAACATTAAAAAATGGAGATTGGTTGAGATAATAGAAGAATCCAAATAGAATAGTGTCCTCACATACATTCTTTTTTATTTTTTCTTATTTTAAAGAGAGTAGTAAATGAGAAACAAACAAACAAAAAAATAGAATAGCAGCAGCATACCAGTATCACAAACATAAACAAATCAGAGCAAGAACATTCAAAGTGATACAGGGTTGAAAGACAAAATAATACGAATCAGCAGTGGTTGTTACATTGCATATGGCTATCCTCAACTACATTGCTTGGATTACCAGATGTAAGAATGAAAGATTGCTCAAACCATTAAAGAGAATAAGAAAATAATTCTTTGATGAAACATTAGACATAATACAGAGTTTCACTAGACAAGATGGTAGGAGTTCACCATTGTAATTCCAGTGCATATTGTAACCTTCAAATCAGTTGCTCAGATCACCAGATACAAGCATGCAAAATTGATCAGAACATAAAAAATTGTAAGCATTAACTGTTCATTTCAATACACCGTCAGACATCAGCAATACAGTCATCGCAGCTGTTCATATATATATTTCTGTTTTGTCTTCCTTCTTTCTTTTTTCTTCTTTCCCTCATCCTAGTCATTCCTTCCTTGGAACAATTTCTTCCCTTTCCTATCATCTATTTTATGTTTTGAGTTTTATCTAGCCTTTCAGGTTTCTACACCAAGGAGACAATATGATGTTTACACATCTGGGTCTGATTTATTTCACTTATTAGTATGGTCTCCTAGTTGCATCCATTTACCTACAAAAGTCTAGAGTTTATCTTTTTAATAGCTGAGTAATACTCCATTGTATAAAAATACCACTTTTTAAATCCATTCCTCAGTGGATGGGCATTTGGGTGGTTTCCAAGATTTAGCTATAACAAGTTGTGCTGCTGTAAACATGGGTTCACATATATCGCTGTAGTATGATGTCTTTAATTCTTCTAAGAAAATACCCAGTATGATGTCTTTGATGAAAATACCCAGTATGATGTCTTTGATGTTTCCAAGATTTAGCTATAACAAGTTGTGCTGCTGTAAACATGGGTTCACATATATCGCTGTAGTATGATGTCTTTAATTTCTAAGAAAATACCCAGAAGGGGAATAGCTGGGTTAAATGGGACTTCCAATCCTAGTTTTGTCCTCACATACATTCTGTGGATATATGATGTGTAACAAATACAACATGTAAGTCAAAAGAAGGGCGATGAGTGGGGCTGACTGGAGGAACAGGTGGTAATTAACAAAGAAGAGAAAGAGAAGCAGAGTGATAACAAACCCAGGAGGCCACTATGGTAGTCTAGAAACAGTTACCGGTGAGTGTGTGGTAAGACGGTGGCGTAAGGTACAGAAAAGAGCACAGGAACAACTACTTAGAAGAAGAAGTCTCTGGTCAACTAAGTGAAAAAATAAGAATTTCTGAAATGGCTAAGAAGATAGAGGCACTAAGTTCAAAGACTGACTTGTAGAGCATTTTCTTATACATTATAAATATATATTATATGATTGATATCTCTAAATGCTATGGCAGCATTTCCCAAATTACTCAGTGGAAAACTAATATTTTCAAGATGGTAACAGTTGTTACACTGGAAAAATATCCCACATACATTATAGGCAATCTTCTTGTGGATTTATTATATTCACAAGTTAAAGACTCTGATAATGTTAAAACCTTCTTTTTTCTAATCCAACCTATGCAGATTTAACCACTGACCATTTCTTTCATGAAATATCTACTAAGACATCAAAGCATGATAGTTTTCTTCACAACACAGTTTGTTATCTATATGTAGATATATATATATTTTCCATCTACTTCACTTCAGGTGGACCCAGCATATGACATGGAGGATAACCGTTTAGTTCAGCCAATCTTAATTTTAAATAATCACAGAGACAGAATATGTACAAATGACATATTACCTGAAGATTCAATTTTCTTCAATTCTGCATGGTGATAAAGGACTCATCTACAACCTGTGAGGATAAAAGGGAGCAGCACCTTTGAACATTCATAAGGAAATTGTAGAATGACATAGGACGGTAGTAAGACAAAACCACAACTTACAGTGAGAAGACCCTGGACATTTGGGTTTCACGACTAATCTTGCCAGTGAGTATGTGGGTTGAAGAAACTTACATGGACTTTCAGGACTTTGTGTTCACATACCGTGAGTTCCACACCCATAGATTCAACCAACTGTGTATTGAAAATATTTGGGGGTAAATGGGGTAAAATACACACACACACACACACACACACACACACACACACACACACAGAGGACTTGGTCTGAAACAGTTGTAAGGTCCTGAAGCAGGAGTTATCTGACAGTAACCTGAGAGTACGATTGGACATGAGGTAAGTGTCAAGTCCAGGAGTAAGAAGCAGAAACTAGTTGGGAGTAACAGAGGAGAGGGGAGGGTACCAGTGACTAAGTATTTCTAGGTGGGTAGCTTTTTGGGTGCTCAGCAATGATAAAATCCAGGGTGCTGGGCAATGTGCGGTGTCTCCTTTTCTGTCCCTACCTGTCTTAGTCCATTCATGTTGCTATAAGCAACACACAAGACTAGATAATCTTTAAATAGTAGAAGTTTATTTCTCACAGTTCTGGAGGAAAGAAAGTCCAAGTCAAGACCCTGGCAGATTCAGTATTTGGAAAGGGCTCTCTGCTTCCAAGATAATGCCTTTTGTGGTGTTCCTCACAAGGAATGAGTGTTGCGTCCTCATATGGCTGAGGAAGCCACATTTATAAGGGCATTCATTCCATTCACAAGGCTGGAGCCCTCATAATGTAAATCACCTCTCCCCACCACTGCAATGGGGACTGGATTTTAACACAAATTTTGGAGGGACACAACCCTACCATGGCATTACCATGTAGACTGCACCTCTTGTCAGCCTTTTTCTTTCTTTCTTTTTTTCTTTCTTTCTTTCTTTCTTTCTTTCTTTCTTTCTTTCTTTCTTTCTTTCTTCTATTTTAAACAGAAAAGAACAAAAACAAAATAACAAAAACAGACATAAAGGGAAAGAAACTGCTCAAAAGGAAAGAACAACTGGGATGAGGGAAAGGAAAAAAAAGAAAGAAAGAAGGGAAAAAACATACATACACACACACAAGATAGCTAAGATAATTGTATGACTAACTTCTATTGGTTTATTGAAAGGAAACAGTTAATGTTTAATTGTTTGATCAGTCTTACATGTCTATATCTGGTTATCTGAGCAACTACTTTGAACATAACAATATGTAATACAATAGCCATTGTCAGCTTATGTCTATCTCAGCTGCCTGGAATGAGATCTATACCTCCTGGCTGAGGGCATGGGCCATTGGATGCTGGATCTCATGGTAAATAGGAAACTCTCTTCATTCTTTTTAAAGGAATGATCCAGAAATTTTCTGCTCTCCATAGCTGTTCAGTAAGACTGACCTGAACTCCATGGCTCATTGAAGTCTGGAGCTGAAGCTTAATCCTGGAGCTGGTCATAGATCCTTGTTTACTGCTTGCTTGACACTATGTGCAGGTATTGGGCACTTTGGACCTTTTGTGCATAATTTCCCTATTTTTCTTATCTTTCCCAGGCCCTGATATTTGGTACATCCCCTCAATTCCCTGGAATGACTTTAGTTTAGATTTGATCCTTTTGTTTAATTCCTATATTTTCCTTTTTTGCCAGGGCTCAAGCAAAAATTTAATTTCCAGATTTTTATTGGGATATTTTAACAATTGACTGTGTAATTTTTGCCACAGCCGTGGGCACATTGCTAAGCACACTCTGTGGAATGAAGGTATCTATTGAAATAAACAAAACAAGCTGGGCGTGGTGGCACACGCCTGTAATCCCAGCACTTGGGAGGCTGAGGCAGGAGGATTGTTGTGAGTTCGAGGCCAGCCTTGGCTACAAAGTGAGCTCAAGGTCAGCCTGAACTGCATAGTGAGACCCTGTCTCAAAACAAAACAAAACAAAAAAACTTGTTAGTAAACATAGAAACAAAATGTGGGTAAATAACTTAAAATTTTAAAAATGGCTTAAAATATTAATTTTTTTTTAGGCTCATGAAATATGTGCAAGCAACAAAAATGTATGAGGTAACATTGGTCAAAATTTCTTTACTTTTCAGAGAAATTCTGTGGCTTACCACATATGCTTTAGTTGGTACCTATAATTGCTGTCATCTTAAAACCAAAATGCCCTTCCCGGGTATGGGCCTCCACATGATCCCTGTACAATTAGCCAGGGTCATACAAGCCCCAAGGTGTGATCAGAGTTTATGGTGAGTGTTTAAATTTTTAGAAAATTACAGTAAAAGACATATTGCTGCTAACCATCCTCAGAAGATGCCCCCTCCCTTAAGACAAATGTATCCCATAATTCTTGCTGCTTTCAGAGGCAGTTTTGGAAGTCTTTCTTTCATAAGTATATTTTCAGGTGTGATAAAAAATACTGTGAACGCTGCCGCCAAGTGACATCCAATGGAAAGCAGGTTCATAAAAACATTGTTTTGTGTCTTTATCTAGTTTATTCTTTGGATCTTCCACTGTGGAAATTCTAACTCTTCCTAAGTCAAAATGACCATGCAAGGTAAAT
Organism: Chinchilla lanigera; assembly: GCF_000276665.1. Classification (NCBI taxonomy): domain Eukaryota; kingdom Metazoa; phylum Chordata; class Mammalia; order Rodentia; family Chinchillidae; genus Chinchilla; species Chinchilla lanigera. The sequence goes on along the minus strand of NW_004955444.1, from coordinate 8,896,574 downwards.
GTTGTGAACAGATTCAGGAGAGTGAGGCAGTCACAACAGTGCAACTAAAGACGCTCATGGTGAAGGACTTCCAGAATTGCTTCAGGAAGTAGCAAGAACTATGGGATAAATGTGTTAAAAGAGGGGGAAATTGATGGCAATGTGTTTCCTATTGTAGGAAAATTTTGTAAATGTAAGCATTCACATGTTGTTTGATCACGCCTCGTGCTTGCCTGGGGTTTTGTTTTAGTAGATCAGAGTTTCTGCTTGTTGAGCTGGTCAGACTCAGCGTGTTGTCTGCTCCCACTGGGCATAGACATATGATTGTTAGACTTCTGCAAAGAGGGGATAAGCATGAATCACATGTGGAATCACACATTTAATTAGAACAGGTCAAATTATAGGAAAAACTATATCAAAGAATCTTCTCACCGCTTCACCAAGGCATTGATTATGCATACACTGACTATTCATCTGCGAATGAGGAAGAAATGGAAGGCAGAAACCTATTCCCCTCATTGGTCTTAGTTCAGTTTTCCTTGTAAGGTGCGCATCTCACCTGGCTGAGTGTGACTAAAATATTAAGCAATTGTAGTATCCTTACCACTTGGCTGGTAAGCTTGAGAACAATGTATTATTTGCTACCTGACCAAGGAAATAGTCATTTGAACTGAACTGTGAGAAAAATGGCTCATTTTGATTTTTAGAGCAGCACAATAGGCCTTTTAATAATAGGAAAGTGCTATAGTCTATGGTGTCCAGTGGGAGGCACACGTGGCTACTGAACCCTTGAAGTGTCCCCGTGTGACAGAGGAATTTAAACTAATTAAGATTAATTTAAATAGTTTTGTGCTGCTGTGTTGGACGGTACAGACCCAGAACGTTTCCAGTGCGATAGTGTGTTCTTTCTTATAGCAAATTACCACAAACTTAGCTCTTGCACAATATCCATTTATTAGTTCTTTAGGTCAGAAGCCTGGATTGGACAGAGCGGTTCTCTGCTTAGAATCTCACAAGACTGAAATCAAGGTTTTGGCCAGAAGGGCTTTTATCTGGAGGCCCTGGGGCCGAAGCCCAGAGGTTCACTTCCAGGTTCACTTAGGCTACTGACACACTTTGTTTTCCTGGAGCTGTAGGATGAAGATCCTTATTTCCTTGCTGGACACTGGTCAGCAGCTGGACGCCAGTTGCTGATCTCTGTATGTGACTGTTCCTTTCATCTTTAAGCCGCTGATGGCTTACTGAATCTTTCTGGTCCTTTGACTCTCTCTGACTTCCTCTCCCACTACCAACCTGAAGAAAGTCTGTACTTTTAAATGGTTCACTTGGTTGGGTCAGTGTCATCCAGATAAATGTCATATCTTAAATCCAACTGCCTTGGGACTTCAACTGTACCTGCAGAGTTCCTTGACAGCAGTACTTATGTTAGTGTTTTATTGAAAAGACAAGGGGTGGGAAATACTGGGGGGTGACCTCTAGGATTCTTCCTATCACAGCCACCTTCTTAAGATTTCCAAGGTAATTTTAATGAGATTTAAGTTCTATATTTCACACTAATTGTAGAACCCAATCTCAAATAAAAAGATGAATTCATTGTAGATAGAATAACTTCAATTGTTGGAGTTTTCATATTTTTTCTGTTCACAAGAATCACTTAAAATGCAGAGGCCTGGAAGTCAGTAGGTGACAGCTCAGGTGGAGTAAAGTAGGTGAGTGCAAACCTGTATCTACTAAGAGTTTAGCTTTTAACACTCTAGTGAAAGATTAGGCCGTGTACAGATGAGATGGGCTCCCTACGCTTGGCAGGCTAACTGCGGGAAAGAGAACAGAGAGCCTCCTGGAGAAAGTTGGGGCGGGAGAAGACTAACTGGGGGGTTTTGTGGCCATTAAAGACAGTTTAATTCATCTCCTTCCAGGTTCTCTACCACTTTGGTATTTGAACCATAAGGTGCCACTCTATGCCTCAGCATTTTGGAAGCTATTAACCAAACAGTATGATTTGTTTAAAAAAAAAAAGGAGAGATTCTTCAAATCCCCTCAAAGTGATATCAGGCTGTGTTAATGGAAGCATTATGTTCTAAACCAGAAAAAAATTATTTCAAGCTACTTGGCACTAGTCTGGCCTGAACATATTTCAACTGCTTTTACTTGGGATACCACATGTTGAAAAAGAGACAAATTAGAGAAAATTCAGAGAGCAGCAACCAACATGATAAAACGTCTAGTTAAAGGTTCGTGGCGTGGCTCAGGGGATCGGTAATGGGATATAAATCTCTCTCGTCAGCACTTCGGCTTTAGCACTGTCTATCTAATGGCTGTCATCACTGCTTAGATTGAGACCAGCATGGGAGGGACTGATGGTTGGGATGTGGTTCAGAATGTTGTAGTTCATGTGTCAAACAGCATCACAGCAAGCGCCTTAGTCACCTTTCTCCTGAGGAGATGAAGGTTTTAAACACAGAAGCTCAATCTGGTGTTTATCTTGATCTGAGCCAGTTCATTCCCAGTTGATTGGGCATACTCCTAATTACTCTGAGGAGCAGACTTTGCTACATTAGAATATAGACGGAGAGAAATTAATTTTCTCAAGTTTAAACAACCATCTACAGTTGCTGAATTGTATCCAAGAAGTTTCAAATCTGTTTCAAGTTTAAGTTTAAAAAAGATTAGGATTCAAATTCATTTACCAAGAATAGAAATAAAACTATAATCTAGACTGCAATGCTCAGGTTAATGATATTCATACATTCTGTATCTATAGTAAAAGTATCGGGGCTGGGGATTTAGCTCAGCGGCAAAGCGCCTGCCTGGCAAGCGCAAGGTCGTGAGTTCGGTTCCCGGTACCAGAGAAAAACCAAAAACCAAAAAAAAAAACAAATATAGTAAAAGTATCAGCAGGTATAGAATCACAATCAGAAGGTTACTCTGCGGTCAGTATGCTGCTCTGTAATGATTAGAAATAACCAGATATGTCCATCCACAGTTTTGGTCAAGCCTGGATGACTTGCCATTTATGGTGGGATGAGGACTGGCCCAGGAGCCATTAGAACTATGTCTTTTTCTTGTATCTGATGTTAACATGCTGAGTGGTGCCTGGTAAATAGGTAAGATGAGAAGCTAGTAATAAATTTTCTCTATGTTTATGTTTAGCTGTAACATTCTTTGGCTTTATGTATATACGCTAGGAGCAGCTAAGTGGATAATTAACTGTCTTGTTTCTGTTCACTAAAGTCCTAAGGCCTTTTATACATACTAGTCAATTCAATAAACATTTGCTGAGGGCTTTCTGTGTGCAAAATTATCATGTTGGGGATGGAAGTATAGGCAGGATTATACGGGGGCAGCCCTGGAGATGCAGACCTGCGTAATAGGCTATAGAGCAGAGAAAAATTAATTTCATCTAGGAAGGTCAGAGATGATTGCATGGAATATAGGATTGGAGCTAGACTTTTAAGGATGGGTACTTTGAGAACTACTAGCCTTGGGTCAAAGTTGGAGTTGCAAAATATACATTAGGCTCACTGGTCATCAGCAGAAGTATCTCTGAGTAAGAATCTTGTGTGCAAGGAGTGGAAAAGTGAGCAGTTTCCCCGTTACCTACAAGGGGATGGCTTGAGGCGAACTCTGAGTACTAACAGGGCTCTGGTTGCATTTAGATTAGGAATCAACACGTAAGGATGAGCTGTGCAGTTCTTCAGCAACCAGTCTATTTTCTTTTCATAAAATAAGAGTGGCAGAGGGGGCCACCGTCATTAGAAATCCAGAAGCAAAACCTTGGGCTACGCAGGATATTCTGTTAAAGTTGAAAGAGAGAGTGGTCAGAGGTGGTGAAAACACGTGAGAAAAGTCTGACTCTTTTTCTTTTTTGTCTTTGCTGGCATAACATACATCTAAGTTAGATATAGGAAATAATTTCTTTATCTCGGAGTCGGGAGAAAGTAGTTAATGTTAGTAGAGAACGAAGCCCACCAAGGAGCAGGACAAAAAATTTTCTGTTCTTCTATCTTTTCTTTACTCTTCTGCATTTCCCTTTTCCTCATCAGAATCACTTGGGGTTGCTTATGAAGAAACGAAGTTTCCCACCCCTTATCCTAGACAGAATGAATCAGAATATTTGGTGGGTTTCCGATTTGATTTTTATATTCTCTAGAGATTTGGAACCACCTTCCTACTTCCGCATATATGAGAAGTGTCTCTGAATTTCAGTAGTGCTACTTATGAATATCTAGTCATTAGAATAGGAGCTACCACTTATGGAAAACTTAATGTGAGCTGTTCTGAACATACTCACCTGATTTGCATGATAAACCTCTATGGTAAAAAATTATTTCTGTCCTGCAGACAAGAAGCCAAACTTGAGAAAAATTAAGCAAATTTTTGAAAGCCACGTAAGTAGTAGTATCAAAATGTGAAGGACAAAAGGAAAGGAACTTTTGACAAATATTAATTTGCGAATATTTTTCTATGTCAAGAAAACTACATGTAAGAGTTATATATTATCTTAATTGCATGTCTGTTATAATAAATATTAACTCCTAAGACCTCTGTGTGCTTGGGCACTTTTCCGTTATTCTATTAAACTGATATTCTTTTTTTTCTTTCTTTCTTTTTTGAGACAAGATCTTACTATGCAGTTCAGGATGGCCTTGAACTTGCTTATGTAGCCCAGGTTGGCCTAGAGCTCACTGTGATCTTCCTGCCTCAGCCTCCCAAGTGCTAGGATTACAGGCGTGTGCCACCATGCCTAGCTAAACTGATATTCTGATGAAATGGAATGCCAGAAAGTTCCAGGTACTTTTGGCAGAGGTAATAAATTTCAGGCACTTTTCTTGCCAATATTAACATCACTTATGATAAGTGATGTTAGATCATCACTTATGATCACTTATGTGAGGCTATAGAGACATGTTTGGTTGGCAATATTCACATTTTTGGTTTGATAAGAAATTTAGGAAGTTCCAGCAATAAGGTATATAGTTTTGGAAAATATGAACAGAAGCCTGTTGTGTGACAATTTATTTTATTTTAGCAGGATTTTGATCCATAAATATGAAGTTTATTTTTAGGAAACAAAATAAAAAACTCAATCAAAAAACTTATTGTGATTATTTTGTTACTGCTCCCTGTAGTCCTCTATAATTCCACTCAAAAGAAGATAAGAATTTCCATTCAGTGGACCCAGTTAAACAGTGAAGTTTCTTAACTCTTACAAATACCACATAATTTTATGATATAGGAGAAGAAAATTAAGCAATGCATGTGTCCCTCTGGCAAATTAGCATTTCAAATATACAAAAAGAAATAAATTATGCATATTTAGTATATTTAGACTAACTAGATGTGAGTGACAAGAGACAGCAAAGGAAAAGATGTAATTTATTTCAGTAAATGCAGTTCTTTCAAAATTTAGAGGTCATTTATTTCACAGATACTTTATCTGCTAAGATCAATATTTTTTCTTTTATATTTACTTAAATAAAGACTTCTCATTTCTAAGTGTTTAACTAGTTAAAATATTTTTAAATGTACTGAAAAATAAAAATGAGGAAGATTCATTGTCATTTCTCTTTTTGTTAGGATTTTATGAATAGGAAGCCAAAGATCCTTTGTTCTCATGTATTTCCTTCTCTGAGTTCAAAACTACTGGTAGCTACTTGATGTATAGTCTTCCTGATTTCTCAGTTTATGATTTATTTGTATGTATACAGTTGATAGCCTAAATTACAATATTTTAAATATATTTACCTAAAATGTATTTTGAACTTAACTTACTTAAAATATACTACAGACATTTTTTAGGTAGTTTCATGTAGGACTTTCTAGCTTTTTATTGTCTGTGTATTGCTGGGATTGAACCATTTCTCTGTTTAAATTTTCCCCTCTTTTTGCCACTATACACACTTCTTCGTAAATAGCGTTGCAAGGTATGCACATTTCAAATTTCAATAGCTATTACTGTCCAAATCACTTTCCACAAAATTTGTACTACTTTGCCTTCCCACAGTATATGCGAATATATTTTTCCCCACAGTTTGCTGGCACTGGCTGCTAGCAATCATTTTAATCATGACAATCTGCTGAGGGAAAATCATATTTATTTTACTTTGCAGTAAAGAATTGGATGAATTAAATTTGTCTGCTGTATTTCTGAAGTGTACATATACTCTGGAATTAAGAATAAAAATGATAGCTGCTTAGTTAGAACTAAACACCATGTCACTGTTCATATGCTTCACCTTACACTCCAAGCAGCTTCTATTTGCCAGGATGTTAATTTATTCCAATGTTCCAAACCTTAAGCTCACGTTTTTCTACTTCCGCAAGGCACCTAGGTGAGAAATAAGTAATTCTGCTTGTTTGATAAATTCAAAGCTGTTTTGTTTTTACCATCTTCACTTTGTTACTGGGAATAATCTTTATTTTTATTGCCCCATATTACAAATTCCTTTTAAATTCTGAAATCCATACAAAACACCCAGATTTATGATTTTGAAAGGTTTCTGACTGATGCTAATGCATTTGAGCTATTTCATTAGTCTTCTTATAAATTAAAACCATTTGTTTCTTTCGAATAAGGTCTTGGTGGGTAAGAAACTGAAATGAGATGCTCTTTTCTCAATCAAACAAGCAAATTCCTCTGAAGGCTTAGTCATAAAACCCACCACGGAAATAATGCTTGTCTTACAATCAGGTCAAAAACGATAACTGAAACCATGGAATCCTTCAGATAAGCTACCTGTGTAATCAGGGGAAATAGCTGGAAGCCTAATAGAAGGCTTTGTGTTGGAGGACAGTGATTGAAGTTCAAAAGGCTTAGCAGAGGTCAAGTTGGCAATGTCAGGTATTTCCCCAAGTTTACTTCATTCAATTAAGTTGAAACAATCTGCTCCTGTGAAAGAGTTAGTGGCTTTCCTTACACTGGAGGGGCCCGGGCAAAGGGATGCTTGGTTTTCTCTGTACCGTAACTATGTCTGGAATGATTTTAAAAAGAGAGATTGAATCAGTTTTTGTGAACTCTCTGTGGGAGAACATAGATGCAATATAATGATGGCAAATCTTGTGAATTTCACCAGGTGCATTTTTAAAGGGATGAAAGGTGTATTTATCTGTATATATTAGCCAGTTGTCGGTAGTGAAATTCATTTCCAACTTCTGTTATTTCTACGTGGGATGACCATCCCCGGGTCTGTCCCATTAACTGAGCTGGTCTTCTTCCTGTTTAGTCTAAACCTCTGTCGATTGCCTTGACCCTTGCCCAACTGAGGAACACAGATGCCCTGGGCTGGGGGCTTTCTTGAAGTCCCTGTATTCTTAGTTCAAGGCTCCTTGATGTGGGCAGGTTTTAGGGTTCAAACATAAACGTGTGTAACGTTCCTTTTTTAGAAAGTGATTTTCACATGGTTAGAATTTTCTTGGAATGTAGCTTTGTTTTTGAAATGTACCATCTTATTTCTAGGTTGAAATAATTATTTTCTAAACACGAGTGAATTTGGTGGAGGAATAGAAATGGGACATACCCTAACTGCAGCAAATGATCAGATTACAGAGATAAACTGATACATGAGAAGTTCCGGAATACTGAGTAATTACCGCACATACCTCCAGGAAATTCACACACACACACACACACACACACACACACACCGCATTAACATCCTGTCTGTGTATGTGTGTATGTGTGATTATATAGATTTTAATTATAAAGAAGATTTAGGAGATAAAATACCTATTTTAAGTTGGATAGAATGATGCATCATTAGCAATGTATTTTTTACAGATATATTTTTAAAAGCTTCATTATTCAGACATTGGGCAAAACAAATGTGAACAGCACTGATTTCTTCAGTACTTCCTACACCTGGCTGACTGTTACATTCATGTAGATCTACAGAGATCTACTGAATCAGTCTCTAAAATTGAGATTTAGCAATTTGTAGTCTTTTAAGGTCTCCTGATAATTACAACACCCAGCTTTGTGAAGAATAAAAACGTCAGTCTAGAATAGCATGTCATTGTGTTCTAACCAGTTTGATGTTGAAGGCAATTTACCAAGGAAGCAGTAATGCCTGATTTTTGTAATGCAGCTGAACACTGTCGTCACAAAATTGCCTCACTGAACATTTTCAGTACTCTCCTGACTTTCTTATTGTTGGTTCCATCTTACAGATGAGGAAACGGCAACTGTTAAAGTGACCCATGTTATAAATTTAATTGACAGAAAAACCAGGATTCTGTCCCAATTCTTCAGGATACATATCCAGGCTTCCAGCCCATGCAGGGCTTCTAGTAGCTCTGAAGTAAAAATTATGCATGTTCTTCTCTAGTGGTCTTGTCTTTCCATTATGCTAAAATAACCTTTGAGCTCAGCATGATTTCAGGGTAGAGCCCATTTACTGAGCTGGTATATCCTTATCTTCGTAGTGGATGGTGGGTTAGGCCACAGAAGCGTGGGTTCTACACTCAGGTTCTTATTGGCAAGATGGGATTTACTACATGGGACAGCCGAGGAAAGCAGTGGATTTCCACTGGGATTTCCAGTATCAGTTCAGAGTATACTGTGGATTTCCAGTATCAGTTCAGAGAAAGTCATTTGGGAGTAAATTTTTTAGAGAAGATTCTAGGAAAAGCAGGATTTGAATTTAAGTCATGAGAATGGGGATTTAGAACATTTAGGGGAAAAAATTCCAGGTACGGAAAGGATGGGGCAAAGAGTGCGTGCGCGCGTGTGTGCACACTCATGGGGCTTGTGTGCGCACAGTTAGCCACTCGCAGTGCTCAAGAGGAGGTTAGTGCTTCTGGGTGATGGAACAGGTATGGAAGAGACGGCCACACACCTTTTAGGTGCGGACTCCACAGGCGACAGCGATTGTCAAGTTTAAAGGTGCCTTTCAGGGTCATTGCCCTTTTCCTCCACATGTTGTTCATGCAGTGCTTCTAGCTCCCAGAAAAATGCTTTAACCAAAAGCTCCAAAAGCCTCTCCCATTGTCCAGAATCAAATAAAGCACAGTGCTATGACCACTGCACTGAGACACACACAGGATTTGGGATGTCGAAAGACACAAAAGCCTCGGCACAATAGACAGAGAAGCAGCAGGTTCCTGGAATATGACTAATTTTTCTCAGGCTGTTTAGTAACAGGTGGTATTTATCCAAGCAGACTGCCCTGGGCAGCTGGCTGATGGGTTCTTCCAGCTGGACATCTTCTCCCCATTTAGTCTGACCACACCTGCTTCAGACAGCAAACAAGAGGCTTTCTCATCTCCAGTATCTGTATGTGGGGGGCTAGGGGTGAAGATCAACCACTCAGCTTCCAGCTGTAGTGCCTGGTGATGTCTGAGGATCCCATCTGGCCTCCTACCAGAAAAAAAGAGTCAGGTTTTAGGTTCAGAGGTGGGCTCCCTTCACCCGTCTAGTTGTTTTGTCCCGTTGTGTGCTTTCTTTTAAGAAAGAGATTTCATCATCAGCTGCTATCATGTGATCTGACTTATCTCCCATTAAAATTTCCTTTCCTTGAAACATGCACTGACATGAGGGTACCTGTCCCTTCAAGCTTTTATTGGGTTGAATTAAAGAATAGTACAATAGTCTCATGAAAGATTAATCACTTCCCGTAAGCATCTTGTACCTGCAGACAGGCAATTACTGAAATATGTCCAAAAGAAAACAAGAAAGGATGTTAAAATGTGTTGGCCAGGTATTTTTTTGGCAGCGTGACTAGAAAACTTGTTTGGGTGCCAGGGTTTTTGGAGGCAGAAAGAACTTCTGTTCGGAGTTAATGGATCATAGTTTGTTTTGTACATGAGGAGCAATGTTTTCTTTGTAATGACAGCCAAAACTTTGACATTGCACAAGCATTTCTCTTGAGGCTGTACAAGTGTGTACATTCTTATTTATTTCCTTATATAATTTGGATGACGAATCATCCTTTTGGACCAAATTCCAGTCCTTGCAATTTAGAGACTCCTGTCTCTCCAGTGCTAGGCTTGACAGATAGTATGTATTCAACGCGTAGTTGAGGACCAGCAATATTTATCTTATAGCTATCAAAGAGTTTAGGAAAAGAGAGGATGATTCTAAGAATTGTCATAATCTCAGTCCTGAAAACCTAGCAGATTTCTAGATTCACCATCACTTTCACCTAGAATTTTCCATTTCTTAACTATCTTTCAGGCTTTATGCTAAAGATTGATTTTAAGCTGAGAATCGCTGATATGAGAAATTGTAATACAACATCATCAGTTAAGCATTTGTGATATTCTAGGTACTTCAGCATTTGTACTGATTTTGTCATCCACAATTATTCCAGCTTTTCAGTTATATAACTGAGCCCAGAGTGACACAACTTTGTGTAATTTGCCCAAAGCTAGTAAATAACAGAAGTAAGATATGAATAGGAATACAAGAAGAAAGAGAATGTCTGGAGTGCTCTGTAGCTCAGTAAATGTTAAGAAAATAGTTTCATGAGGGAGTGGTGCTGTCTAAGCCTGGAATCTGGAACCTCTGTTTTCCAGGTCTGGTTCTAGTTCTTTTCATGTTTTTTGCCACTCAGAGGGATCATTGTGCTCACTTTGCAACATCTTTTCTGCTGACGTCTCACCTAGTTACTTAACTTCAAACTGTTGATGGCAAGGACTGGAGCTCATATTAAGGTTCGAATCCCATCTTTGCCACTTTGCAAAGCTGTGTCACATTGGGCAAGTTACTGCATAGGCTTAATTATATCCATCTCTTAGTTCTGTTAAAGGCTAATTGAGATTATATATGTAAAAACCCACCCCACAGAAGGTGCTCAATACATGCTAATTTTATTTTTCTGCCTATAATGCCTTTTTTGGCCTAAGTTTCACCATATATTTATTATGGTTCCTTACAAATAGATGGTTAATACATATTTTTATTTGATTTTCATGGAAGTGGAGAAATAAATAAATGAAAACATCTGTGTTTTATTATTAAATGATTATACATCTAATCTTTCTATGATATATTTTTCTTCCCATTTTTCCTTGCTCCTTACTTCTACTCTCTCTACTTTGCTGAAGTCCTCCTTCCCTTTCAGGTTTGGCTGAAAGGTCGTCGTCTCCAAAGAGGTTTGCTCCTGGCTGATCTGGATCCCCTCTCTCTGCCTTTGTAGCACACGGGGCAGTAGGAACTACATACGCTGGACAAGCGTTACCATTACGATTTCATTGAAGGGAAATTCTATGATAGGGAATCGCTGTCTAGAGTGAGCACACAGGCGGCATCGAGTGTATTCACAATTCTGTGCAGCCACCACTTTTCATGGTTCAAAAGAAAACATCATGTCCTTTAAACAGCCATGTTCCTTCCCCTCCCTCAGCCCTTGCTAATCACCAAGCTGTTTTCTGCCTCTTTGGATTTACCTATTATGGAAATTTCATATAAATGGAATCATGCCATATGTGAACTTTGTGTCTGGTTTCTTTTACTTAGCATACTACTTTTGAGATTTTACAGGGCAGCACGTATAGTGCTTCATTCCTTTTAATGACTGAGTAGTATTCCATCATCGGTATATATCAGGTGTGAAGCTTTATTATTTTCCTATGTCAGAATGTTGCCAAGTTAAACCTAAGGGTAGACCAGAGGCTAGAGTTGTCTGTAGTGAAAACCAACCCAATACCAGCAGGTCTTGAAAACTCTGGTTCAGGATTAAAAAGATGTCAAGGGTGGTACATATTAAACCTGTTTTGTAGAGACAGCTTTGGTTGTGTGAAAAGAAAGCAATGTACAGTTATCTGACTATGGGATGTCCCAATAAAGGGTAGGTAAATAAACTTTTATTGCTCTTTACCCAGCTCCCCAGAGCTTGTCAAAAGATGCCCTGGGTTAATTCTTACCAACTGTGCTTTCTGCGATCTCACAGTTCCCATAAGCCTCTTCGGGTTGTACTTTGCTGTCGTTCATTTTACTTAAACCTATTCAGGTGGTGATAATGATGAGCCCACACAGAGCATTACTGCCTCAGAGTAACGAAACACCCTTGTACCCACAGCCAGAGGCCAGGCTCTCCTGCTCTTAAACATATGTGGCACTTTTGTCCCACTTGTAATGACTCCTGTTGCGCCTATCTTGTCGGTACAAGATCTATGCCCTATTACCTATCATCGTGACTGCCCATATAATGGGTGAAAATATCAATTCACGAGCCATAAGTACAAAAACAAAGAAATATTTTAAATAAAATAGTTTTCAAAAATGGAATAATTCTGTACACTTTGTAGCAAGCAATACTTTTGTTCTACTGTCAGAAATTGAGTAGTTTATCACCACCCAAGAAGGATAATGAGCAGAGAGAGCTTTGCGGTGATACATGTAAATTAAGCCTTGCTAAACTGGGGTCAGATTTTACAGAATCTGCTGGTTTAAAGGACTAGTAACTCCAAACCAGAAGCTTCAGTTTGCATTTCAAAGAGCACCAGCACGCAAGAGTTAGGGACTTTGGTGCTTGGTACTAACAACTGTCTTCAGAATGTGGAAAACTTAAGATTCTAACTTATTGGGCAAGGTTACATGTGGAAGGCTCCATGCTAGGGACTGAAGCAGGTCTGTTGCACGTTAATTCCTTCACTGAGGAACTGGTAATTTAAATGGAATTAAGTCATGCAAACATAAAGAGCTAATTAACTGAGCTGGGACTGTGACTGAGGGTTGGAGCACGTTGCCTACATGCACAAAGCTTTGAGTTCAACCCTTAGCACTGTAAAACAAGACAAAAACAAAGCCCCAGGAAATACATGATGGTGCCATACGAGTTCTACAGAGGAGGGGAGTTGTATGAAGAAATGAACACTTAGCTTGGGGATTATCAGAGAAAGCATAAACAGAAAAAGAAGGGATTTGATCTATTTTTGAAGATGTGTAGCACTCTCATCCAGGGAGAAGGAGGCCATGTCCAGGTGGCAAATGGTCTGAGTTAGGCTAATGAGTTTGCCTATTGAGTTTGACTCTGAGAAGGCCTATTGTTTCAGCAAATAGAAAACAAAATGTGTAGCAGGTTAGGGAGCCAGCACATCTGAGGAAGGGAATGAATTTCCTTAAGAAAACAGACTGAAGTCTCAATTGGAAATTACAGCCAACTCAATTTGATGACGGCCATTTACTGCTGAGGGAGCCCATGGGGGAGGAAATGAATTTTTTTGGAAATTGAGGTCTGAAAGCTGGATAGGGAAGTGGCTGTGATCATGGCTTTAAACTTTTAAAAATTCTTTTTAAATAAAATACAAGAGTAACTATCAAGGCTACCTCTGCTGAAGTTTAATGTTCTCCCTTTCTAGATTCATGACTATGAATCTCTTGTTGATAAGCTGTCAGCCCAGAGTGTCTACCTTCATACTCTTCCTTATTAAGCATACACATTTGTCCCATAATTTGGGTGCTTTTAGCTCATACTTTTCAGGTATTCACTTTCTTCCAATCTAGAGAGGTGAAAGGACACTGCCTAGATGAGAACAGTTGGGATTTCTTCCATTTGAGTATTGTGCTTGCTTTACAGTTACATTTTCACATATGACTCTGTCTAGTCTCTATGTCAGTCAAGGAAGTATCTTAAGTGAGCTCTTCTTGCTACTCTGGGGCCCACCTAGCCCAAGGCCAACTGAAGCATAAGATTCTTCCTTGTATCCTAGAAGCACAACACTCTACAGCTAGTTAAAAAGTGGTCATAGTTAACTATGTCTGACTTTTGTGGTTCCCTAGAAACATTTCTATGATATTCTCTATTTTCAGATTAGAGGCACCCATACAGCATTATGTTCTATAGAAGCCTTGATATTAATTTCTTACTCACCTGCCTTGGAAACCTAGAAAGAGACTATAGGCAGAGGGGAGCCACAGCCCAAGGAGCAGAGTGATGTGGGGGATAGTCCCATGAGGGCGAAGTGACAGATGTTGTCAGAATACATTTCACGACTTTAAAGGCCTTTCCCAGAGCAGTGTCACTTTGGAATGCTAAAGAGCATCAGCTCTGGACATGTGGTGTGGTCTATGTATTCCAGAGGTTTGAGCCATGGCCCACCTTACCTGGCACTATGTTACCTGTGACAAGTTGGTCAGCCTTTGCACACGTCAATGTTGGGAGCTGCAGTTGGGGCTAAAAATATTAACAACTTCTTAGGCTTAATGAGGATTAAATGAAAGAATATAGATGGTGCGCAGTATGCCTTGCACACAGTAAGCTCTTAGCGAATGGTGGTTTGGAAGATGTTAGCAACTAGGATTGTACTCCGTGCCCCCTTCTAAGTCTTACCTACTTTTTCTGTAGGTTACCAGTGCAAGTAAGTTTCACTCTGCTGGTCGCTTGCATACTTTCAGTAAACTCACACATTATTTTAAAAGCTGAGGAGAATTCTTTTTCAATAATGGTTTATATAGAGTATATGGGAATTTATAATACAGCCCAAGATATTTATAAAATGTGTTTTTATTACCCAAGTTAATAATAGAGGTAATGAAGAAAAGGCTTTTGCTGGAGCTTTAATAATAGTTTCTAACATTACTTTATTCTGACAGAGTTAAAAATTTGTGTGTGCATTACCTGGATGTTTTTGAGGTGTCCCCTGCTTGTCATTTATTAATTCACTCATTCACTCAATCACTTGATTACTCATTCATTCAGTTATTCATCCATGAAAGGATGTCTTTAGTATCCAAAGGGTTCAGGACTGTATTAAGTACCCAGCTTTTCAAATTTATGATTTGACATTTGTTGATCAAATACAATTTAATAAATAAAGGGCAAAATCTAGAAATGGACTAATAAAGCTTTTTAGCTGCTCGGTGATCTTCCAAAATAAAATGTTAAAGGAGTGAAAGGAATAAAGTAGGTGCATATGGATTTCATTTTCTTTGAAATATAGTTTGATTTGAAATTAAGGGAAAATTGGGACAAAGTATTTTTTGAAGCCAATTTTTAAAGAAGGTAAATATTTTTCTAAATGCAAAGTAATACCACATTCAAATATTTGTTTTTAATCATTGTTGCCAAAAGCTAAAATATTTATTTCTTTTAAATAACAATGAAAAGTAATAGGTCTTTATCAAAATCAGCTTTCTGCTTGTTTTTCTCCTATGACTAACAGACTTTGGGGAAAGAAATTCTAAGTAAAGTTTCATTGTTAACATCCTGGCTGTGTGTTTGGAGACTGGGATACCAATATTTCCCGATAGAGACTTACGAAAACTTTCAAAAATGAACTATGGAAATGGCGTTTTAAATTAAATTACAGCCTAATTTTAGAACTTGATATTTTATTACTATAGTGAATGCTATCTTCAGATTTTAAGTTTTTCCCAGAATTGGATAAATATTTTTTAGAAAAGTTATATTATGGTTAAATGTTTCATAATTGCCTAAGCTTCAATAATTCATAATGCTAAAATGTGTTTGTGTTTGAATGTTTGAGTTCATCTTCTATGAGTACAACAGGTAAACTTGCGCTTCTCAATGACTGAGAAAACTCTTTCCCCCTAAGTGGTTTTATTTCCTCTTAGAGAGCCCAATCCAGATTTTCAACTGAAGAAGATGTTACTTAAGTGCTAAAAAGAGAATAAATCCATCTTTATAAGCAAATGATATCCCAGCTCTTAGTGTAAAACTGAAAAACAATTGTTTTTAGAGAACAAAGAATTTTGATTGATTGTTGTAGAGAATAAAGAATTTTACCAAGTGCTGGGAATCTGTGAATCAACAAAAAGAACAAACATCATCTTCTTTAGGATGTTAATGATCTAAAGTTATCTGGGGAAAACACCCAAGAAAGAAGGAGAGTATCGGGCTTGGGCTTGCGGAAAAGTTTACTGCAGCCAGGAATCACCTCTCAACTCCTTTATGGTCTCTGTTCCCTTGTGCTGTCCGGATTACATCCTGTGGCAGCCAGCGTGGAATGAGGAACTCCCTGGTTTTCTGCAGCATCCGATCTCTGTATGGGTGCCACTCTGGGCAGGGAGGATCAGTTAGCTGCGGCAAATAATCTGAGAGAAAGTGCAATCAGAACACTCAGCACTGGCTGAGGACAGGGATTACACAGAAGTTTAATAAAGAAGACCACACAAGCTTGTCTCTTTATATCCCTTCTCTCTGGCATACCTGCATCTATAATGAAATCTCTCTGTAAAACTGCCCCAAGTCCGTGTTTTCAGGCTGTCTTTATAACTGAGCTTAAGTATTTATCTTACAATGAAAGAGGTTCTTCTGCTACCAAAGAAAATAGCCAATACATAGCAAGCTAATATGGATGAGCTGTTATTAAATC
Organism: Chinchilla lanigera; assembly: GCF_000276665.1. NCBI lineage: Eukaryota > Metazoa > Chordata > Mammalia > Rodentia > Chinchillidae > Chinchilla > Chinchilla lanigera. The sequence goes on along the minus strand of NW_004955444.1, from coordinate 8,880,320 downwards.
CTGAACCCGGGACAATCCATGCACAAACAATGCAAAGAGAAAATTCCTGCCAGGATGACATTGGGTATGGATTATTTCCTCAAACACTTAATGGTTAGAAATTACAATAGTGATGCTTTTGGTATAATTTATAATAATTTATCTCTGTTGATTTGTGTACATTGAATCTAACTAACCATTTATTTATTATGGAGTTTAGCATGTATCTTTCCATGTTTCAGTATGAATATTCATTTAACTGATAAAGATTTGGAGTAGATGGTGCTTGGGAATAATTAACGACCAGACCTTAGGCATGAGTCAGTGTATTCCTATAGCTTGAAAACAGATGATGATCAGTGCGTACTGGTTTGGTCTATAATGCTGTGTAAAGCCTCATAGAATTACATTAAATAGAAATGAAACTTGACACTTCTGGCTTGGAAATTTAATTTTGAAGAAGGGGATCGTGGCACCCAGAAATGGCACATGTCTGCTGACTAAGCCGTGCAAGATGCTGTAACTAAATCCTAAAAGCAAAGGCTGAAAATAGAAATAAGTGGAGAAGAAGGAAGAAAATTGTGTTAGGAAACCCAGCAAGCACTAATCGCTGCTTTTTGATCAAAGGCGTCTAGACACTACCTAACTCCATCCTAGCTTTTACGGCTGCTGCAAACGGGTGTGCGCTCTCATTATCTTATTTAGTGTTGGAAGATGTCTGCGTAAACAAACATCTCCTGAACACTTGTCCACTTGTCAGAGTTCCTGTGGTCTACGCTTCCTTAGAAATCTGAATTGGTGCTATCATTCATTTGGAAACCACAGCCAACAGCCCACCAGCTTGTAGATGTATTGCAATTGAAAAACAGACACGCTATTGTATATTTTGTGCTCCAGTTCCAGGCTAGCTAAGCGATCCTCTAAGACCAGGCAGCACTTTTCCAATTGTGTGGCTTACACCATGGGCGTGTTGCCTATAGGACCCAGATCTTTTTGAACCAATCATGACTTCACATAGCTTTGTCCTCTTTTCGCTCTCTGTCATTTATGCTCATCACATTTCTTGATGTGTAATTTAAAAAGAAATCATCATAAATATAGGTGTGGCCCTGTCTTCACATGGGAAATAGTCATGTTGCACACTCATTGATGTTAGTATATTGATATAGTGACTATGTTGACATATACTCCAGATACCATGCATATATATTCCTTACAGCAGTTCTTCTGAATAAAATATTATTATCCCAGTTTTTACAAATGGGTAAACTGAGAACTCTGGAAGGTTAAGAATCTCCTTCAATATGATCCAGCTATTAAACAGGGAAATCAAGATGCAAGTGAGGTCTGATTATAAAGCCTCTGTTCTTCTTGAAAGACTCTAGAAGTGTCCCTGGGCCGGGAGATTCTTGAGGGTGTGTTGAATAGAAGGAGTCTGTGATATGATTTGCCTACAAATGTCTCCCGTGCATGTAGACCTGGGAAGCACTGTTGATCTACAGCATTGTAATTTTCATTAAGAATAAAAATTCACATCCATGACTTACTTTAATTAGCTGATGGATTGACTCGCAGGGCCTGTGAGAATGGAATGCAGGACTGGTGAGGGTGACCGGTTCCCAGTGAAGAGAGCCTCCATGTGAAATGGAGATTACAGCTCGGGTGCCTCTTTGGCCGCCAGGGGCCAGTGTCCAGGTGCTAGAAACCCAGGCACAAGGTAGCATCAGAAAACAAACTTGGATGAAAATGGAAAATGAAAACAGAAATTGTATTTTTGTTAGTAAGACTTGACAAAGAGCCCCTTGCAGGGGTTGAATTCCAAACCGAAATGATAAACCAGAAGTTGTTTCTGATAAGGTCCACCTGAAGCTCAAAAATAAAATCTGCCTAGATGGCTGGGGGTTGCTAAAGGAGGACTGCTAAGGAACAGTGATTTTAAATGACAATGTGACTGAATTACAGCACCCAGAAACTACTGACAATTGTCCTTGCAAGTGTATCAAAAATCCTCTTATAGATCACACTTTAGGGAGAATATGTTCAAGAAGAACAGAGACATCACAAAAAAGTGAGAGGTATCTTTTATGAATTCTCAAGATTTGAGTCAAAACACTTCATGCCTTTAAATGAAGAGAAGTCCCCCTGAATGTGCTAAATGATGGGAAAGTTCCACTTTCATACTTTATTTTTTTGTTCTTTTGAAACAACATATGCAGTAAGAAAAAAATCTCAAAGTGATATTAAAATATTTTTAAAGATGCATACTTCAGCAGCATGTCAGATTCCCATTTCTTTCTTTCTTTTCTCTTCCTCCCCCTCCCCCGTCTCCTTTTATAAACTTCTAAATACGGTACCTTGTTTCCATCTCAGTTCATTTGTGAACCTTTTGGTTGGTTGAACCGGAAATATTTGCAATGAATACTCACTGTTTTCTGCAAATACAGTGATTTGGCTCTTTTAAAATATGATGTAAAAATCAAGGGAGTTTAAAAGTTTTATGTCAAAACCATTACTCCACAAAGCTATAAGGTATTTAGTTCTCTTACTACTTTCCTAAATATAAACATTCATCCAATAGTTGGGAAAACGTTCAAAAGTGTCGTTTGCGTCCTTCACCGTTGAGTAGGAGCATGTGTGTCTGCGAAAGAGCATGGTGAAAGTTAATTGCTGTCTACTTGGAAGACTTGAAGCAGCAGATTCTGCCCCTGGCAAGATAATTTTAGCAAAGCGGGACCAAATAATGAGCCAGGCTGTCTCTCACCCATTACTTTGTCAGATGAAAGTCTCTCTAAGTCAGTCTCTCTCTCCCTCCTTCCCTTCCTCTCTTTTCCCCTCCTATCATCCCCCTATATATATATATATATATATTAAAAATTACTGTTTATGACCCAAGCAGCAAAACCCATAATACGATGCATTGTATCACCAAAGGCTTCGTCTGTGTCAGTGAATTTTGAGTGATGCATGTCTGGAGTATAAAAGTACAAATTATCTTTTGGCTAAAATTCCTGCTTGCATTAGCTTTGACTTACTGCGTGTAGGTCTTTCAGTGCTGGGATTTAACATTCTGACCTAACATTTAACGTATTAATCCTAATTTTAATCCGATACCAAGGCTCTCTGTTGTATTGAATCAATTCAGGTTAATTCAAAATTATGTTGCTCCCACCCAGAATCAATAGGCCCACTGTTGGTTCTCTCCAGAGCTGACCACCCAGTTTTGTGAGAATCTGCAGTGAATTAGAAAATCTGTCATTGCTGGGAGACCGGGCAGCTCAGATATAGGCTGTCATTCTCTCTGGTCTATACAATACCCACTCTTTGTCTACCGCCTCCTAAACTAACCTGACATAACTCAGCCCGCCAGTCAATGAGATCTTTATTCTCCTGGAAGGAATGCCTTGCACACCAGCATTATTAAGAAATTTCTGGACAATGTTTAGTGGCTAAAGAATAATCCAAGTTTCTATTAAAAAGCCATCTGGGTAATTAATAGCACATTTGTTCTCAGCCTCCTCCCAATTTGTCCATTAGTGGAATAAAAGCTCAGGACAAAGGGTAATGTGGTTCAGTTATATTTTACAAGAATTCTTCAGGAAGTTAAAAACACATGATAGTTTTCCAAAGATACATATGTTTATGGCCTCTTAGAGCAGCAAATAGAAAAATCCATGGGCTTTAAACTGGAGTTCTCTGCTGCCACTAGCTATTTAAATTAAGGAAACTGATATGAAATATTGACAACCCATTCCTAACTCAAATATGTTGTTAGAATGCTCCAGAAACCTGTATAAGATAGGGTATCTCCTTAAATGTAGGTTAAAATAAATTTTTTCCCTAAACATTCGCAAATTTTAAAACAAACCAGAACTTTATACACTTTTACCTGGTAGTTGAAGGCTTTTCCGGGATTTCTTTTTAATGTATTTTCAGGCAAGCAGTTGCTTCAGGCAGCACAGTTTGGCACCACTGCCGAGGAAACTTTGTCTTTTGTAGTGATGCTTTCTCTATTTTTCCTGTGAGTACGCTTTTCAAAACTGCATGCATGGAGAAACTTTGAAGTCCTAGATATTTGTAGATAAAATTTAAAAACGCCTCACAAAGCACCTCAAAGTTAAATATGGATTCGGAATGTTTCTTCTATTCTTTAGACTTACATTAAAGTAGTGATACCGCAGGGACCTGGAATTTATCAGGACTATAGTCATGGTGTGTGTGTATGTGTGTGTGTGTTGGGGACGGTTTGGAAGAGTGAGATATGGCAAGATTACAGTTACAACCAGTGTCTTTGAAAATATATTCAAGTAGTTTAAGAGATGATGAGACTCAGAGAAAGAGACAGAAACAGACTCTCAGATAAGGGTGTACATATTTTGGAAGTTTCATGTCTAGAGATGATCCTGCAAGATAGTAGTTTTTATTTACCTTCTATTGAGTTTTTACTATGTGCCAGGCTAGGGACATAGTAAGGTTGATCTTACTGAACCCTATGACAAGGCAATAAATTAGTTATTATTCTCATTTTCAGTCGAAACTTTGTGAGGCTAAATGCATACAGTTAGTGTGCAGTGCAAGTCTCCACGGCCTCATACTCTTCCCTGTTGATCACCTGTCCTACTGGTACCCTTTCTTATTCTAATGGAAGGGCTAAGAAAACATGCTTCAAAGACAGGCTGCGGTCAGTCTTGACTTCATTCATTCATTACTTATTAAACACCTGCTGTGGCCCTCACATGGTTTAAGGCACAATGGTGAGCAAATGTAGTTCCAGCTCTTGCTCTCAGAGGCTTACAAATTAACAAAAGGAGAGAGACAATGGCACACTCAGCTGTAACAAAGGTGAGTGAAGACAGAAGCGGGATAGGATCCCCTGATAGTTTACCATGAGCAGTTGAACTGGCCAGGGAAATTTGGGAAAGCCTTCTTAAGCAAGTGACTCTTGAGCTGAGGTCTGAAGGATGGTAGGACGTTACCCAGGACATGGATATCCAGTCCATGTCATATCCGTGACATTATCCAAATGAAGTCCAGGCACAAGCAGCAGCAAAGGCTGGTTCTGGGAGGAAGCATCGTGATGGCGATTGTGGCTGGGTCATAGAGAGCCCGTGGGAGAAGTAGCGGGAGTGGCACAGGGCAAGATCACCTGGATGTGGAGGGCCTGCAAAGTGTTGGAGCCATCCGAGGCTTGATGTACTCGAGCACAGTATTACCTCAACCTCTCCCCTTCTTCTTTCTCTTCCCTCTTTCCTCCCTGTCTTCCTCACCAAGGACTTCAGACTGCACCCAGACTGATGTCACTCTGAGAGTCCCTTCTACCATTCCCTGTCATGAGTTTCTTTCATCATGAGGTTTTATAATGGCTTTTAGAGACCCTTTTACCCAGGATGCCTTGGGCTCCTTGGGATAAGGACAGAGGGTCTGGAGGCTGGATGCGAACTGATCGCAGCCATCATGAGATGGCTTTGAGCATGGTCCTTCTGACGCTGCAAATGCATGAATGCTAGCACAGTGTTATTCCCACGTCAAGTTCTGGTTGAGAAAGTCAGACTCTGAATGAAGCCAAAGAAATGAAGCCATTTCAATGTCCGTGTGTGACTGAGCATTTTCTTACTTTCACTGAGTTGGGAGGTCAGCAGCAGTGGCTGCAGAAGGCTGAGGGGAACACCGAGCCAGAGGCCTGAGCGCTGGCCCAGGCTCTTCTTGGCTGGGACAGCCAGGCCTCTCCTCAGCAGAACAAATATTTGTTAGCACTTTTCACAAGAATACTCTTGAGCTGTTGTATTTACATTGCAAATGCTCTGTAAATAGCAAAGCAGTTATGTGTACCTGAAATTTGTCATTTGTTTGAGGACACTGTATTCATAGAGGATGTGAGAAGTGAGTTTTGGAAGAGAGGAGCGCCATTAAAAAGCAAATGAACACAAAACCTCCAGGACAGCCTCCCTTTGCCAAGGGGATGATACTTAAAAGGCCACCCCGAAATGAATCCCAAATGAATGCTCCCTCCAAGCCTCTCTCTTGGCAGGTTAAGGGAGCCCAGGGCTATAAACCCCCACTGCCAGTACAAACTGTCTCAGGGTAAGTGGCAGCTTCGTCCTGGCTCCAGCCCACGGGTTCCTCAGCATGAAGGGGTTTCCTCTGGACCCCCACCCATCACCCCCAAGGCTCCAGCCCCTGAGGCCTGTAACTCACCAGCAGCTTCTGGGAGGAAGCAAACAGAATCTCTATTTGTTAAAACAATGTGTTTTAAACACTTTAAAGAGTTAGATTTCATGTCAATGCAGGTCTGCACCTGTTGGTAGATTAAGGTCCTATGTAGAGAGAGCATTTTCATCTGTCTAAGACCTGGCTTTTCCCTTATAATATGAGAAACATAAGACATTTTACATAAAGAAGAGAAAATATACTTAAGTCATGATAAGCAAAGTCAACATTTTCATATGGTGAAAGAAGGTGCTTCAGTCTTTTTGTCTATGTAGTTAAATTTTTAGTTCTATATGTTATAATAAGGATTATCCCCACGTGGTGAGTGTGATGCTTTTGGAAGTATCTGCTATTCTTCCCAACCTGTTTCCTCACCAAAGCATAACATCTAATCATCAATATTTCTTTATTAGAATTTTAAAAAATCAGGCCCCCAAAATTCAAAGACCCAAGACCGAAATGGGCATCTGAGATGAACACATAGTTCTCAGATGAAGAAATACAAATGGCAAATAAATATATGAAAAAATGTTCAACATCACTAGTCATTTGAGAAATACAAATTAAAACAACACTGAGATTCTATCTCACCTCAGAAAGAATGGCCATCATCAAGAAATCAACCAGTGACAAACGCTGGAGGGGCTGTGGGGCAAAAGAAACTATTTTCCACTGCTGGTGGGAGTGTAGACTGGTGCAGTCACTGTGGAAATCAGTGAGGAGATTCCTCACAAAACTAGGACTAGAAGTCCCACTTAACCAAGCTATTCCCCTTTTGGGTATTTTCCCAGAAGAATTAAAAACATACCACAGTCATATATATGCACCCATGTTTATAGCAGCACAATTTACCATAGCTAAATCTTGAAACAACCCAAATGCCCATCCACTGAGGATTGGATAAAAAAGATGTGGTAAGTCCAAGGTCGTGAGTTTGATGCCCTATACCAAAAAACAAAAACAAAAAGGCAAAAACAAAAACAAAAACAAAAACACGTGGTATTTTTATGCAATGGGATATTACTTAGGTATAAAAAAGATAAATTTGAAGCTTTTATAGGTAAATGGATACAACTAGAGACCATACTTATAACTGAAATAAATTGGACCCACATGTGTAAACATCGTATTGTCTCCCTAGTGTAAGAACCTGAAAGAGTAAATAAAACCTAAAATATACAATAGATATTATGAAAGGGAAAGAAATTGCTCAAAGAAGGAACAACTGGGATGAGGGAAAGGAAGAAAAGAAAGAAGCAAGGAAATATATATATATATACACACAAACACATATATCTGGGATAATTGTACTGCTGATGTCTAATGGTTTATTGAAAGGAACAGCTAATGCTTAAATTTTTTTTGTGACCAAGTTTGCATGCTTATATCTGGTAATCTGAACAACTAATTTGGAGACAACAACATGTAATATAACAACCATTGATGAATTTCTGCCATCTTGTTTAGAGAAGTTCTGTACTGTTTCTAATTTAAAATTTTTTTTTTTTATTCTCTTTAATGGTTTGATCAGCCTTGCATTCTTACATCTGGTAATCTGAGCAACTTCGCTGAAGATAACAATATGTAATATAACAATCACTGCTAATTTCTGTCATTTTGTTTTGAAACTCTGTATCACTTTTACTGCTTTTTGTTTTGTTTTTGTCTATATTGTTGTTATGTTGTTATTTTTTAAATCCTCTTTAAAACAAAATATATTCCTTTACTTTGACACTTGTTCTTTATTTGCCACTATTCTGCACGTCAGATCACTTCCTTATACCCTTCTCCTCCTTTCCCCGGCCAAGCGCCTGATGCGGTAGTGTGAAATAACTTCTCAAATGGCTTTTTGCGAGTGGGGTTTTCCTTACAGTGTATCTTTGTGCCAGATTGTGTTGGGAAGGAGTGGGGCGATAACAAAGGGGAGAGACATTGAAAGGAGCGTAGGGTTCAGGGGGCGGTGGTCACTTTATAGCAGTTAAGTCAAAGGCCTGGGATGGAGCTGCACCGTGGAATTTGGTAGGTACACACTGCTTGGTCCCTTAAAGAGGTGAGTAGGGACGTGTTTGTTGTAAAGCTAGGTAAATTTTCAAAGATCACTGGAACTCAGCATGATCTGCCTGGTAGAACTCTGTTACCTAGCTCCAGCCAGCAACCGGCCACTGCTGCTCAAAGCGTGGTCTGAGAACTGTTTTGTTACTGGTCCATGACAAAAATCGAGAACAAGCACCTAGAAATATGTTAAGCAATATTGTCATTGCTGTAACATCTGAGTGTGTGATCAGTGGACTCATCTTGCTGCATGGGCTATATACCAGTTCACTGATTAAATGTACATAGTGCGTTGCATGTAGCATGGGCTGCATTTTGGTGTATGCAGTAAGACCAAGACAGATTAACTCTGGAAGTAAAATTAGTCGTTAGCTACCATGTGAGAAGCACTCTGACAAGCTAATGCTTTGCACAACTTCCTTCCTTCAACTACACTGGACTTTGATACAAGAAGGAGACAGACCAGGCAATAGAAGAATAATGATAATAACAGGCATTAATTGAGCACTTAATAAGTGGTAGGCTCTGTGCTAAGTACTTCACTCATATCGACCAATTTAATTCACACTATTACTATTCTCATATACCATTTTTATTTCCACTCCAGAAACTGGGGAACAGGAGGCTTATGAAGTGGGATTGAAAAATATGGTGGAGGTTTAAATAAAAAAAATTGTTACAGTAAAAGACACATTGTCATTAATCCCACTCAAAATACTTGTCCTTATTTTGAACACACAGGCAGCACTGCTCTTGCCAATTTCTGAGGCAGTTCTGGAAGTCCTTTTTTGTGATTGTTCTTAATTGCGCTGTCCTGGCCGTGTTGATGTCCTGAACCACTTAAAAAGATTCAGCTTTCACGATCGGTTTTACTTTGGTGGAGAGCCCGAAGTGTCACGGTGCCACACCTGGTGAATAGTGAGGACGCACTGTAAAGTTTTTTCGAGCCTGCCTTTTTACTGATGGCATTCACCAATAGCGTTCACCATATTTTTGATCACGCCTAATAAAGACACGAACGAGGCTATCCAGAATTGCTTTAGACAGTGGCAAGAATGATGAGCTACATGTGTTCAAAGTGGAGGGGAGCATTTTGAGGAGAATTAATGGCAATGTGTCTTTTATTGTTTTTTCTTTGTAATAAATGTTTTAAAAATTTAAACGTTCACAACAGAGTGTTTTGGTCACACACGCATTGCACAGAGTAGTCTTGTGGTAGGCGTCCATCATTACGGGCCACTAGTGAGCCCGGTCTCAGCTCCGAACCCTTCTGGTTTGTGGAGAATCCTGGCCCCACTCCTCACTTTCTCTTTCCCTTTTTGGCCTTGGCTCTGCCCGCCCCGCTTCATGGGCTGACTCAGGGTTACAGGGGTGGGGGGCGGTCCTGGAAGGCAAGGGTTGAAAGAGCAAGAGGAAGAGCCAGGACGCAAAGGAGCACAGGGCGGAGCTGGGCGTGGGGGCTATTGGCTGGATGCCATTCTTTAGGAAAAAGCAGCGCAGCAAATGTTGTAGAAGGTGGGAATTTGGGGGAAAGAATAGATGTTTAAAGAACCAAGTAGGAGGCATTTACTTTCTGGGTTCTCCACAGTCTTAGGAAAAATTCAATGATCCTACCATGTGTTTAGAGCGAGGGTGGTGTTTTTCTTTTGCAAAAATGGGCCTCGGTGGGAGCTGGGCAGGCTGCCTGGCTGTGCTTGCACGGCATTTAGACCCAGAGCCCTACATCCTGCTCTCAGCGAGCTGTGCTGGACGTGCCGCTTACATCAGAGGAAGAGGAGCCTGGTAATTTTCAACCTTGGGGTCTTCTTCTTATTTTAAAGATAAAAGAATGAAAACATAATAACAAGCACTCATACACTTACAAAATAGCACAAAAAACAATACAAGCAGTACTGAATTTCAGACAAGGTGATAGGAAATTAACAATGGTTGCTGTATTACATATTGATATCTTCAAGGTGGTTACTCAGGTAAACAAATATAGACATGCAAGATTGATTAAACGATTAAACATTAACTGTTCCTTTCAATAAAGTGATAGAAATCAGTAGTACAACTATGTCAGTTATCCTGTATATACATATATACATAATTTCCCCCTTCTTTCTTTTTTCTTTTCCCTCATCCCAGTTGTTCTTTACTTTTGAGCAGTTTCCTTTCATTTCACCTTATCTACTGTACCTCTTAATTTTTATTCACTCTTTCAAGTTCTTATACTAGTGAGACAATACGGTGCTTACACATTCGAGAAATGCAAATTAGAACAACACTAAGATTTAGTCTTTGGGTCTTTATCAAGGCTGGGGGTGGGGCGGTTGTGGAGTCTCCAGCCTAAGCTCTTCTACAGAGCAGCCGTGTGGGACAGATGGGGGAGGGGATCCCTTCATCGTACACCTGGATGGCAGCTGAGGTTCCCTGGAGGAGTCTAATTTTTAGCCTGCATTGCCATTGCTGCTGAATTTCCAAATGATTTTGTGCTAAACTCATTATCTTCCTTTAACTTGTTTTCTTTCAAAACAATTATCTCCATGGACTTGTAACATACATTACTTAGCAACCTGAGGTAGGGACTCTTCTTAGGGAGAACGGCTAAGCTGGAGCAGGTTTCCCCAAGGTTCACTTCGATTCAGAGGGTGCCCAGGGCTCCCAGGGCTCTTCCCAGACACCCTGACCATTTGTATTCACATACCGAATCAGAGCGTTCAGAGAGCAATCAACCGCACACAGATCCTCCACATTTGCAGAACAGGTAATTGTCCTGTTTGATCCTCGTCAGTTTTTCGGGTATGTTACAAGGGCCGAGCTCTGCTGCATAGAGTATTTATTTAGGGAACTTTCCTGAGAGATTCTTTTCCCCTGAGATGCATAATTTGCAGGCTGAGGAAAACATCAGTCTTTTGTGAGCCTGAGATTTTTCAATTTAAAGTGAAATACTTTGCTTCTGGGGACTCCTCTCCATGGGATTGTAAAGTGCCCTGGAGTCAATGTACAATTTGTTCCCTGAGAACTTTGTCTTGGGAGCATTGCAGTGGCTGGAAAGTACGAAAGTTGTTTCAATTTCAACTTCATTCGTGACTCCTGTGCAACCTTAGAGAAATTAGTTAACCTCCTTGGTTTTATGTGGTTCAAAATCAGACTATTACCTCATAGTCTGGGCTCACAACTGAGTAAGGACCTGAGTCTGGTGGGACCCCGGGTGAAGACTGCTGAACCAGCGTGGAAAGCCTCTCTCAGTTCAGAAGGGCATGACCACTAATTCTATTCTGCAGCCCTTCCAGGGGCTTATTACGTACTGACTCAACCTTATATGTGAGGAGTGTCAGGATTTTTAAAAGGATATTCCATGTTTGATTTTCTCGTTTGATTGTTTCCATTCTGGGGAAGGTGGAATTTATTATCACCAAACTTCTATAGTCAATTTAGGGCAGGAACTTAAAAACATGCTAAGATTCGATTTGTAGTCTCAGTAACACATAGGGTAAAACACATTCTTCCCCAACTCCATGGACAGTTTCCATGGTAACATTTACATTTTTTTTAGTGTACATTACACCTTGGGAGCCTCTTAGATGTAGACTCAGAGTTCCTGGGTTTAAATCCTGGAATCCCGGTCTGTCATTCAGTGAGGAATATTAGGCAAGTTACTTAGCTCTTTAAGGCTCATACCTCTCCTTTTTAAAATGGAAATAATGAGAATACTTACTGTATAGTGTTTCTTGGAGAATTAGATGAAATAACACATGCATATTTAGGATGTTTAAAATGTGGTCTGTTATAGAGTAAATTTCCAGTTACATTTTATTGATTTTATATTCTAGTATATCGATATATAATCAAGTTACATTTACAGCAAGTTATACTTAAGAAGTAGCGTGTCCTCAAGCATGTAGAGTGCTACTTTTGTTGATGAACTCTTTTTGTAAGCAGTTTGGTTTGCACACAGAAGCATTTGGCAGAATTTTGTTTCTGTTTGCAAACTCTGCATCAGGTGATGCACATGACCATGGCCATCTATCCCACACAAACACAAACGTGGTCATCTTTTCCGAAGTCATGGAACAATTAAGTTCATGAACCAAGGTACTTTAAAATATGTAGCATATGATAAATCATAAAAATACAAAAAAAAAACCCAAAATGACTCTTAATCTTCCTGCACAATGATTCTGGGTGACATTTTAAAAAACAGAAGCATCACATTTATAGTTAGAAATGTCAAACAGAAGAGAAATATGGAAAGTGGAAATTCTTCCCTTTTTACAAACAAATCCCTATCAGCTGTTTATGATTATTCCCAGCAAAAGGTGCATATTCCCTTATACAGCAGTGTGTTTCTTTCTTTTTCACCCACATCATCCTCAGCCTACTTTCTGCCCTTGTTTTTCCCACCACTTTTTCTGGGAATTCTTTCCACAACGGATTTACTGAATTCTCTTCAATGTTCTCTTAGTAGTGTATTCCACATCATATCGACATATTGTATTTGTCCTGGTATCTACTGATGACACTGGATTGTCTTCAGTTTTGATTGGTTTGCAGTTTGTGTAGATAGGTACACCTGCAAAAATTCTCCAGCACACACATAGCTATCTCTCTATCCCATGTGTGTGCTGGAGAATTTTTGCAGGTGCATCTATAAGATAATTTCATAGCAGTGGGCTTGCTGCATCAGTCTTTATAGTTTTTATAGTTATTTGATAGATCCTCCTGTACTAACCTACCTATCTAAAGGCTGTTTCCCATGCCTTTGTACAGACTCTAGTGTAAGCAGTTTTGCGATTAAAAAAATGACATAGTTATATATTTTTGGTGAGTAGAGTTCTGCACTTTCTCTTGTTTTGATTTATTATTTTTCTATGTTTGTGTGTGCTTACATATTTTTCTATTGTACATTATGTGATTGTAGGCTTTGTCCATTTTTTATTAGTTTATACATATTTTCCTTTTTTATATGATTTTTTTATAATGAATATGTGGCTTAAAAGATATATTAAGTTATATGTAATTTTAATCCTATCTTGGAATAAAAAATTTGTTTATGAGATAGAGTTGACAAAAATTGTATTTACTGACCTGGAATTTTTCTTCTTTTAAAAATAGCACCAGATATTCTTTTTTTTGTACCAGGAATCGAACTCAGGACCTTGCACTTACCAACCAGGTGCTGTGCCACTGAGCTAGATCCCTGGCCCGGGCCTTCTTTTTGAGTAAAAGTCATTTTTTTCTCCATGTGGGGTATATGTAGGTCAGGGCGCAGGACCTACCCTTGCCTACAAAGTTCTCCATGCTCCTGGGTACGACACAGGCATATGATTCACACTGAATAGAGGAGTCCTTCCTGTGATCTTGCTGTAGTCAGTGGAAAAGAGGTGATGCTGTCCTGCAGTATCCATGGTCAGATGGGTTACAGGACCCCATGAGGGTTCCAGTATTTATGGGTGCTCAAGTCTCTTATATAAAATGTCACAGTATCTGTAACCAACACATATGTGTAACCTACATACATCCTTTTGCATAGTTTAAATTATCTCCAGGCTACTTATAATATCTAATACAATGTAAATGCTATGTAAATAGTTGTAAACTATGTGGCTTTTGTTTGAATTTTTTATTGTTGGTTTTTATTTTTTTAATTCTTTTGATCCATGATTGGATATAGCTTCAGATATGGAGCCTGTGGATACACAGAGCCAACTCTACTCTCTCTCTCTGTGCCTGTGTCTATCTCTGTATCTGTCTCTGTCTCTCTGAATATCTGTCTTTCTGTGTCTCTGTCTCTGTCCCTGTCTTTGTTGCAGGAGCTGAAAAAGATAAGTAGGATGCTGAAGAGAGTACAATGCAGTAGAACCTTGTTAGGGAGTGAAAGCAGAGCTACAGAAGAAGGCAAATATATAATCAATAATTTGATAGGAGAGGATGAGCTGAAGATAAGTAAGGGCAGGTGGGGAAAATGTTGCAGTGACGTGAAATTCAAATAATCCCAGCAGAGCTGTGAATGTCATGCAATCCTGATTTTCAAGTTATATTACAAAGCTACGGTGATTTAAAACAGTATGGTATTGGCACAAAACAGACATGTGTATTAATGTAACAGATTTGAGGATGCAGAAACAACCCCAGACACATTCAGCCATCTTACCTTTGACAAAAGGGCCAAAAACATAAGCTAGAAGAAAGGTAGTTTTTTTTAGTAAATGTTGCTGAGAAAACTAGCTGTCCACATACAGAAGATTGAGGCTAGGCCCATATCTCTCACTATGTAGTAAACTAAAATCAAAATGGTTAAAAGATATAAATATTAAAGCACTTAACCTGCTGGAAGACTTCTGAAGTCACAGATATAACCAGGTAGTTTCTAAATAGAACCCCAAGAAAAAGAATCAAGAATCAACAAATGGGATTATATCAAACGAAAAAGCTTCTCTACAACAAAAGAAACAAGCAAAAGAGCAAAGAGACAATCTACATAATAGGCAAAAATCTTTGACAGCCACACCTCAGACAGATGACTAATATCTAGACTATATATAGTGAGTGCAGCATAATTAGACTCCACAAATAAAAGACCCAATACAAATGGGCAACTGAAATAAATAGATACTTTCATAAAAGCAGCTCAGAAGGAGTACAAATGGCCAATAAATACATAAAAGCCGTTTAACATGACTGCTCATTAGAGAAATAAAAATTAAAACAACACTGAGATTCCATCTTACTCCAGAAAGAACGGCCATCATCAAGAAATCAAATAATGACAAATGCTGGTGGGGGTGTCGGGGAAGGAAACCCATCTACACAGCAGGAGTGTAGTAATCCAGGACAACCACTGTGGAAGCCAACACGGAGAGTCGTCCTCAAAAACCTAAAAACAGAGATTCCATTTGACCCCACTGTTTCCTACTAGGCATCTTCCAGAAAGAGCTAAGGACATCATGCTGCAGTAATAAGTGCACACCCATGGTTATAGCAGCATAACAGCTCAATCCTGTAAGCGGCCTACATGACCATCAACAGATGGAGTATGACTTTCCCATAAAGAAGGATAAACTTGAGTCACTGATGGGAAAGTGAGTGCACTTTGAAACCACAATGTTAAGGAATAAATCGACACATGAGCTTAAATATGGTTTCTCTTACATGAGAAACCCAAAGTGTAAATAAATTAAAGCTGAATAAAAGATAGAAAAAAAGGAAGCAAGGAGATAGAGGAGGAGGACAAGGGTACATAAAGAGAAGTAAGGTGTGTCATGTACACACACCAATGAACTGCAATGAATGTAATCATTATGTATGGCAACCATGTACTCATGCGAGAAAAGAAGGAATGAATGTGCACCAGCAGTTGCACTATGACCTCTCTGTTGAGAAATGGCCAAGTCCTAACAGGAGACTGGTTCGATAAACATTAGTCAGCCTACAGCCTCCAGTCTTCCTGTACATGTGACTCTATGTTCCTGAATCTTTTTTTTTTTTTTTTTGGTAAACACACACACACATACAAATACACAAACACACACACACATACACACACCAATAGCTTCAGAGGCATTGAAGTTCAGGATCTCTCTTAATTCCACATCCCTCACTAATTCTTTCCTTCCCTTTCCGTATTAATTGGGAATCTGGGATTTGAATGTCCCCACATGTGAGGGGGTGAGTCCTACTTCATTACACAGATTTTAATAACCAGGGTTCCACACTAAAAACATATAAAGCCAGGACTTCAGAGTCCGATTTCATAATGCTGCTTACTTTTGGCATTGAGCACTGTTTTATGATCATATTCCTTTCGGCAAGCCAGAAGTTCAACTTTCAGTAAGAAGAGTTAAGTGGTGAAAATGTGTAAGATAAACTCATAAAATTAGGCTTCTAAAACAGGAATTAGCTAAGTGAAAAAGCATAAAATCAGCTCATAGTAAGTAAAGCTAGCAATTTATATCCACTTAAAAATGTTTTTAATTTTTTTACAGTGTGATAGTAGCAAGAGTGACAGATCAGCAAAATTCAGACCATGTAATAAAACCAGCCACAGTGATTAAAGAGGAAAGTTTACTAAGTGTAGATCAAAATGATTTTCTCTCTTCAGGATGAACTCATTAGAAAAGTCAGACTGGAACCATCTGGCTTACATTCAGACTGACGGAGCCACGGACTACATTAAAGCTACAGGGCCTTTTCTCCCATGGGGATCTTCGGCTTTTGCTTGTGAGACGAGCTGAGAACAAGGGCACCATACAGTGCTGCCTTTTGTGAATGCGTCGAATTTGGTGAGGGACGCATCCCACATTCCCATTCGTCTGGCTTTTCCATAGCCAGGTATAGAGATGATCACATATCTGGCATCGCTAGGAGAAGAGGATTTTAAATATATGAACTCTTTAAAGTAACTCTGTCTTCAAAGACTTCCATGTTAATTATTTTTAAGAGAACATTTTCTAACCTGTCTTTTTACTTTGTTGTAAAACAAGGGCACTATTGGGATTTACTATCATTATAATTAATATATATTAATACCGCTCTGTGTCTTTCGGGGTAGCCTGAACTCACACCATTGACTATAACTTGTCCTCCACTGTTGCGGCATCCCCACCTCCTGCCACTCCTTTGAGTTTAAATTTGCAAATGTGAAGTGGTGAATACCATGGCCTTGGGACACAGACAGGGGGCATTGTTTTCCAAAAGTTTGGATCACTGTAAAGTGCTAGAAGATTCTTATGCTGATGCAGAATTCAGATAGGCTATCTAGAGGGAGTCCCCAGTGATTAGTTCTTCAAGACTTGGGGAATAGAATTCTTTCCCCTTTTCTGGACTAGTCTTCTTCCTCCTTGCCTGGTCTCTTAATCCACTTCCTACTGGTATAGCAGAGTACCCTAGACCGGCAAATTTATAAAGAAAAGAAGATTATTTAGCCCATATTTCTAGGGGCTGAAAGTCCAACGCTGGGTGGCGGCGCCCTACTGAGGGCTTCTGACCGCATAACATGGCATGAAAGCAGAAGGCGGAGCAGCAGGCAAACGGCAAAGACGACAGCTCGATCCTGTGGAAACTGAAGGCGTTAGTTCTTTTAATGACCTAATCACCTCTTAAAAGTCCTACTTCCTCAGACACTGTTACAGAGGCACCAAATTTCTACATGCATTTTGGAGGGGGATAAACCACTTCCACCTATAGCACCAGATTATTTCCTGTTCGTCCTTTTAATCTTAGCCACTTCCCCTCGGGGACCCTCTGTGATTCCTCCGTTAGGTCTTCTTTGCCAACATAGCACTCTAAACTTTTTTGTATATCACTTAATGAACCGTTTTACCACGTTTCTTATTTAATGTGTGTGTTTTGGCAGATTTGCTGCAGGCTGGCACTCACCCATTTAAACTCTCCCCGGCACCAGCACATGGTGGTCTGTACATAGTGGGTGCTTTATAAACATTTGTTTAATGAGTGACGTTTGCTACTTAGGTAGAAGTGAATTTAATTCTTGCTTCACGGGCCACACAACTTGGGTCAAAGCACTCAGGGTCTGAATAAGAATCACAATAGCAATGAAGTATTGATATTTCTAGTTCTAGAAAGAAAGTAGCTTTTGCTATCAGTTTTGTGGTGCAGATTTCATAAATACACAAAGACTTCTATCTTCTGACTTACAACCCGGCCCTGCTATAGTAGAACATCAGAACTCAGTCAGCGTGGGGCTCCCTTCTCTTTTGTGGATGTGCACGAGAATCTGGAAGGAAAAAGTGGCTGGGAGCTGGAGGAGGACTTCTAATCTTCAGTTTGTAACTGGTACTCCAACTGGCCAGCTCCCTGTCGTCTGCAAGTAGGAGTTTCTGCTGCCTGCATGTCAAGGGGGGCCAAGGGGAATCTGCCTGGTCTTGGACTTGTGATACCCTCAAAGTCATCACCTTTGGAGTCCTGCCACATTCTGGGCTCTGGTCATCTCAGATTTCTTCCCTGTGCTGTGGAGCTGCTCCTTTTCTCTCCCCTCCTTTGAAGCCATTTGTTTTGTACCTTCCCTCCTCGCTTCAGTGTCCCAAGTTGTTCTTTGAAATAAAGATTCAGTAAAACACGAGCCAGGAAAGATGTTTGATAACAATTCCTACCATGTACCCCGCAACCTAGTTGCCTCTAAGGGAAATGTGCCCGAAGGTCCAGCTGGTTTCAAGGCAGAAGTATTACGGCGAAGGGTGTAGCTGAGGAAAGCTGCTTACCCCAGGCATCCAGAAAGGGGAAGTGTAGAGAGGGGAGGGAGGAGCGGCCAGGGACAAGACACAGGTGCCAAGGTCAACCCCATGGCCATTCCCTGCAGCAGGCCCCACCTCTGGGTTTTCACCACCTCCCCAAAACATCGAATTATGATCTCATCCGTGGATTGAGCCGCTCATGATCTCATCACCTGAAAGCCCCACCTCTGAACATGAGCGGCTTTTGAGGGAACATTTCAAGTCATCACAATTAACAAGGAAATTATCCTGTAGTCAGGGTTGATTTCATGTCCCCATGTCACAAAATTACTGGGGTGCCAAACAAGGCTCTTTTGTCCATTAGAAACCAAGGGATTTACCAGGGATTTAGGGCCTCCAAAAAAGTTGAGAACTGCCAAAAAAATTGGCTTCAAAATGAGAAAATAAAACTGCAAAACTGAAATTATTAAAAAACTCAATGAAAGGTCCTTAAAATGTAACTTTTTGTTGACTTCATTTAATTGCTAAATTTAGAATCTGTAATAACTTTATGATATTTGAATAAGTTAGATATTTCTCATTTCTCAAGAAATCTTAAGTATTTACAGTGATTGCGAGAAGGTATAATTGATAATGAATTGAGTTACTCAAAGGTAATTTTCCAAAAAAGCAATTATAAAAAACCCTTTGCTTTCTTCCAAAGCATGGTTATATTTAATGCAGGGATATGTGACTATCTCAGTATGTTTGACACGATGTTAGAGGGAAGCCTTAAATTTCCAAAATTTCTAAGTTTCCTGTGCCTCTAGTTCTGCATTTCCTTGTCAGCATCCTGATGATCTTCAGTCTGTCAAGAGTCTCTTTGTTTGGGGAGAGTCATATGATTCTTGGTGCTCACTCTACAAAGTTAGTGCAGACTTATGATAATATAATATTATATTACAATGTCATATTGAAATATATAGGAATATTTAAATAAAAATTTTATTACAGTGAGATACATTGCCATTGCACAATAATGAGAATTATTAACAAATTGATGCTAATTTTATAATTACATTCATATTTAAGTCTGATTGATAGCTAGGATAGAAATTAACAACTTGCAGAAGGGAAAGTAGTTAATATGGGTGAAATTCCTTCTGTCAGGTAGCAAACAAAATTTGTTACAGACCAGGTGGTAATAGGTCGTAGTAGAATTTTTCCACTTGGCAAAGTTCATAAAAAGGTGAGCATATGTTAGGTAATTAGTAGGAGAGACAATGTCAGGAAAAATAAGAGAACAGTGACTTTGAAGTTAACAAGCTTATAATGAAATATTAGTTCTGCCGTTTATTCATCTAAGCCTGCACAACTCACCTAGCTTCTCTTCATCATAGTTTTCCCGTCCACCAAACAGCAGTGCCCACTGTGAGACATTCCAAAACCAAACTACCACTCTCAGCTTCCCACTGTGTGTTATGGTAGTGGAGCTATGCTCTGCTAAAAACCTTCTCATTATGTCATAAACTGTTGAAAATTGTATATATGTAAGAGAAAAATACATAGCTTCTGTGTGTTAGGCATGATTTGTTTTTTGACTGGTCAAGAGCAGGAAGCTTCTCACACCTCCTGTGAACCTGGCAGGCAGGGGATCATCCTCTTTCTCTGGGACATGCAAGTTTGTAGACCACAGACTTTGGAACTGAAAGGGGGCCAAGGAGGTAGTCACCTCACTGGGTCAAGTGGCAGCTAATTAAGAAGCAGAGGAAGGTGGACAGTAGATAGAGGAGCCTTGTACAACACTGAGCTTACTCTGTTCCAGGTATGTTAAAAATACTCATTCATCATTTTATACAGATGACAAAATCAAAGAATCTGCATTGGTGAAAGATTGATTTACCTCTGAGAGTCACACTGGATGCTAGATGGGAACTGCTCTCCTCCACCATTAACCTGAACATGCTGAAACTCTGTGGACAGAGAAGCCTTCATTCTAGCCTAGCTCCTTGTGAGACCCTGACGGGCACTGCGTGTTTATTACGGGTGTCTGTATTCCTTAACTGTATTCTTTCAATAAACTTTTTTCTTGAGAAAACCTCTGTTGTTTGAGAAAATTATCCTGACTAGAGCATCTAAGAAACCTCCTCCATGCCACTAATCCTACCAGGCATGGTTTAAAAACCAGCAAATGAACAATAAACACAAAGACGTGTCCAATTCTCTGTGGGTCAGATGGCATCTTTCCATCTGCATGGTGCTGGATCCTGCTATGAGAATGCAGCCTGGTGTATGTGATGAGGAAACAAAAGATGCTTCTGGTAGGACGAGGCAGATTGCCATGCACAGGCCATATGGCCCCTGTGTGTCTACTCTTGTTTCCTATTATCTGTTTTCTCTCCCAGGAAGCCTCAGAGCCTATTTGTGGTTAGTCTTTCATCCAATTGCTGTGAACTTGCAACCTTTTAAAATATTTAATGTAGTTAAGGAAATTAAATTTACCATTCTAACTGTTTTAAGTGCACAATTCAGTATTACTAAGTATATTTAGAATGCTGAATGACAAATTTCTAGGATTTTTTCATATTACTATGCTGAAACTTTATACCTACTAGACACTAATTTGTCTTTATCCCTCCACACTGCCTTTAACAACTACCTTTCTATGTTCTGCTTGGGTGATTTTGACTACTTTGTATTAGTGAGGTCAGACAGCATTTGCCCTTTTGTGACTTGTTTATTTCACTTAACACAATGTTCTCAAGGCTTATTCATTTTGTGGCACATAGCAGGATTTCTCCTTCTTTAAGGCTGCATACTATTTCATGGTATGTAAGTACCACATTCTTTTTTCCATTTATCTGCCTGTAGACATTTAGGTTGCTCCCATCTCTTGTTTACCATCAATAGTGCTGTGGTAAACATAGGATTGATTGATGCATATTTTTGGATGGTAGCTAACAGTGAAGACTTAGCAAGTTTGGTATGGAAACTAGCATTCTATTGATAGCAGTAGAGAGCAGAGAAAGAAACATGAAACTCCTCAAACTATTTACAAACATTTTATTATGTTATATACAAAATTTATCTAAAATTAATATGTAATCTTTTGTAAAAATCAACTTATTGAGGTAAAATGTATAGTATTGGCTTTTTTATTTTAAAGAGAAAAAAAACTAACAAAACAACAACAATGAAGACAAAACCAAAAACAACACAGAAACAATAGAAACAATACCTGACCTCAAAACAGAATGATAGGAATTAAGGATGGTTGCTACACTACATACTGTTATCTTCAGCGATGTTGCTCAGTCCACCAGATGTAAGAATGCAAGTTTGATCAAACAAAGACAATAACAAGGAATGATAAAAAACACTGGAAATGGTTAAAGAGAAATTATCAAATATAGTTACCTTGACAATTTGTTATGTCTGGGATATCTTTGATGCTCTTAAAATGTTCAAAGGCTTTATAAAAAATTTCAGTACATGTTATGGTTTGTATCTGGACCTCTCCTAAAGTGTCATGTGATTATAGGCAGGACCTTTGGAAGGACTCCCTTTGGAAGTGATTGGATTACAGGGGCATTATAGCTCAGTGACTCCTAGGGAGTGGGACCAGGTCAGAAGAAGTGGGTTACCAGGCTGGGTATGTAGCTTAGCAGCACAGTGTCTGCCTGGCAAGGGTAGGCCAAGAATTTGATTCCTGGTACCCTGGCCCCCCAAAAAAGAAGAGGTGGGTCACTTTGGCTCTGACTTGGAAGGGTCCATCTCCCTTCCTGGCTCCTCCCTTGATCTCTCTCTGTTTTGAGTCCGCCAGCCATGCAGCTGTGCCACGCCATTCTGTCTTGGAGCAAACTGTGAGCCAAAATAAACCTCTCTCCTTTAAGTTGCCGATGTCAGGTATTGTGTCTCAGAAATGAGAAAGTAATTAAGTGATTTTGGTACAGGGAGTGGGGCCATGGTGGTAATGTAACCTGAACCTGTGGTTCAGAAGCCTTGAGAACTGGCCCACAGGAAGAATTTGGAAAGGTTTGGAGATACTGGCTAGAGAAGCTCTAGAATGACATAAACTGAGCTTGATAGGACATTCTGGTTGGAGCTCAGAAGTCCAGAATGCAGGTAAAAAGGCAGATGATAAAGACCAGGCCCAAGAAGTTTCAGCTGGGAACAAAGACTTTATTGGCCACTGGACTCCAGGCCATGTGTGTTAAGCTCTGGCAGAAAATTTGTCTACATTTCACTCATGTCCTCACACTTTGCAGGAGACTGAGATTAAGGGTGTCAGATTAACTAATCTGGTGGAGGAATTTTCAAGGTAGCCCAACATTCAGGCTGTGACATAGTATTGTTGAGGCGTTTTAGCCAGTTCTACATGAGGAAATGCCACAGCTGAATGATTTTTAAAGTTTTGAGTTTCACCAGAATGGAATCATCTATGATGTTGAGGCTGTAAAGTTGGAGCAGGGATGAGCTTCGTTGCTGAAAAGATGAGCATTAAAAAAAAGCCAAGTACTTTGGATTGGGGCAGTAGGAAAAATGGCTTGAGGCAATGTCACAAATCTGCAAGATTCCACCTTTTCCAGGCTCAAAATTGCAAAAATGAAAGACTTTGCTTTGAGAAGGAGAACCCTAGAGTATCATATTCAGGCAGGCTACCCAGGGAATTTGTTCCGTGGGATTCTGTTCATGGTAATGAGCCATCTAGGCCCTCAGGTTCCTGTGCAGTGGCAATTCAAGGGGACCTGTTTACTTCTCGAGCTGGCAGCAAACATTGGCATCATCCAGTTGGTGCTAGAATTCAAGAGTTGTAGGATCAGAGAGGCTTCCTCTCAGATTTCAGAAGGGCTGGGAGACCAGACCGTGTGCTTCCAAGAAGGCCATGTGTGAAGCTGCTGAGAGTGAGGCTGAAAGTGCAGTGGAGACTCCAGAATGTTGGAGAAGCCAGGAACATGGAACATTTGAGGGAAGACATTATAGCTGACTTGCTGTTAGGAGGTGAGGCATGGTCAGTGAGCAAAGCCACCTCAGGGGAGACTCTGAGAACTATGACTATTGGCAATGCCTAGGGGCAGGGCTACCTGAGCCCTTTGGTGTTTAGATCTCATCACAGTTTGCCCTGGAAGCTATAGGATTTAATGTTTATCTCCTTGGTTTTGGTCTTGCTTTGGTCCTACTGGTTTCTATCTCTTGTTTCTTCTTTTTGGAATGGGAATGTTTACCCAATGCCATCGTAGATCTACAGCATTTGAATTCTTTTTGATGTTTACAGGGCTCACAGCTAAGAGTTTGTCTTAAGTTTCAGAGGTGACTTTGGGCTTGGACTTTCAGCAATGCTGAAACTCTTAGAGATGAACTAAACACATTTTGCATAAAGAGACATACATGAGCCTTTTGGGAGGGTAGGGGCAGAATGTTATAGTTTATATATGGATGTCCCCTTAAAGCCTCATGCCAACATAGATGGGACCTTCAGAAGGTGACTGGATTTTAGGGGCATTATAACTGACTTGCTGTTAGGAGGTGGGGCCTGGTCAGAAGAGGTGGGTCACTGGGCATGACCTGGAAGGATGTCTCTCCCTTCCTGGTTCCTCCCATGATCTCTCTGTACTTCCTGTCTGCCATGCCATGAACAAGTCTCCTCTACCATGGCTTCGAACCAGCTGAATATGGACTGAATCCTCTACAAACTGTGAGCTAAAATAAACCTTCTCCTTTAATGTATGGGTAACAGACATTATGTCTCACTGGTGAGAAAGTGATGAAGACAGTAGAGAAATTATATTTTATGTTTCTTAAGTCTTAACAGCAGTATCCAGCTAAAACTTTACTTGCAGAGCTGATCATAATATTTGGACTGTGAGTCTGAACCATAACAGACTCTCAGATAAGATAGTGAATGAGCTAGAAAGGAATAGAGCAGAGATGGTGAAGCTCTTAGAGACTGAGTGCCCAAACTGCAACCCCAAACCAAACCCACTTATTTATCACAAAGTGCTAACACTTAAAACAATTAAACCTGAACACTGAGGTTTTAGCTTGGAAAAAGACAACTGTTATCTAGTGCTCGGCTCCTGGGCTGACTTGGCTTGATGCTGACAGAGAGACTCTGCATGCTTACTGCAGCGCATGTGCCATAGGTTTGCCACAAATGGAATAGTTTCTGGAATTCGATATTCTGAGTATGGATCATTCTTGCCTCTTATCCCTGCATGCTCCATGGACAAGCTATGTAATCCATCATGCTTTATGTTCCTCAGTAAAAAATTAAGAAGGTATAATTGGTCAGCTTGTCATTGCTGGGATAAATACCTGACATACAAAACTTAAAGAAGAGAAGATTTATTTTGTCTTAAGGTTTCAGCCCATATTTGTCTGTCTCCAGGGTAGAAAACATACAGCAGTAGGGTGCGGCAGAGGAAAACTGCTCACCTCATGGCGACCAGGAAGCAAAGAGTAGGGAAAGAGCCAGAGGGGCTGGGGCCAGGGACCAGACGCAGTCTTCAAGGTCACGCCCATCACTGACCTAGACAGCCGGTTAAGGAGACCATCAAGATTAACCACCACAGACAGTAATAAGGGTAGTACCTACTTATTTTCTGTCATGAGGTTATTTAGATAATCAAGTAAAGCAATGCCAGTGAAAATTCTTATGAACTGTAAATTGCTAATACTACATGCTAATTGTTCTAGTTTTAATATCTTGCCTTTGTATGTATCCTTATAATCTCCTACCTCTGATACATAATCTCACATCCTCAGGCTGCTCTTGTGACATGGAAGCCTTCCAGGTCAGCCTTCCAGAGATGTCTGAAGCTTGAGGCTGCATCTGAAAATTCAAAATATGGATCTGAGATTCATTTGTCTTAATACAATCCTACAAAAAGGAAATGAACTTTATCTTGCTGCCATGCTTAAAAGCAGAAGTATATATGACATTCTTAACTAATTTGGACTATCAAAATATTTAATGTTTCCTAAAGGATCTTTATTTTCATTCAGTTCTGTGAAGCTATGTTCCATTTTCACTCAATCACAAGTTTTGTTTCCAACACTTTTATTCAAAATGATGATAGGTGACCAGAAGACGCCCAAAGACCCATAAATCAGGGAATTTTTTTCCAGCAGGTGAGGACAAGCCTGTATATTTCATGCACTTACAGGGCACTGGCTGGGGACTTTCAGAAACTTAGGGTTGCTTTATCAGTTTCCTTTTGCAGTGGGTGTGCCAGTCAACCCCTCTTTCCTGGAATACTCAAGTGAAGTTAGTTCCTTGAGGATATGAAAACTGCCATTGCTGAGAGCTGTATTTATCTCATTTCATAACATAACAGTAAGTCTTTGAACTTTTCAGAAGTCCGTATTAATTTTACCAAATTATATTTAAGATGTGAGATAAATACTGATTAATAATCCTGTTTTCCCCTAAGGTGCTTTGGTGTTACTGTTGTTTCTTGATGGAAATTTTGGAAGAATACATAAAAGTACAGTCTGCTAACAAAGGCAGGAGATCTGCCTGTGAGCCACCCTGGTGTCTCACGATGGGGAAGTTTTCCAAAAAGGGTTGTGTGGGGTTTACCGGAAATGCCTAGGATCATTAAGGCAGCTTGCTTTGGGACACTAACTTCATTGGGCCACTGCTTGGCACCAGAATCTTGCCAGGAAGTATTAGTCTGAAGCCATTCGATCTGGATATTTTTACAAAATGACATCTAGGGGGTTTTTACATTTTGATTTTATTAAGACAACAAAGGATGAAAAGAAAATGAATTTATTCTATGAAATGGGGAATTATATGCTCTTTACAGACAGCACATAACAGTGTATTGCAAATTGTATTCTAAAAAGAAGATCACTCGGGGAGATACTTATTGAAACCAGGCTTGTTGGTTCTAGTAAGTTGAGGAAATGCTGGGTTAGTTATTTTTCTCTTTGCAGCTAGATCCTCAGGGTCTTTAACATGCTAAGATGAACCCTGATGCCCTAGCAGACTGGAGATAAATTCTTCTTTTACTGAGTGCCTCTTAGCACTGTATGAATCTCCCACACCATTCTGTCATACACCGGGAGACTCTAACGTGTGGCTAATTTAAACCGATATAAACAACCACGGGTAACATCCTGTGGGGCTTTGATATTTGAATTCCTGTCATGATCAGTAGGATGATCAGGTGAAGTAAAGGAGATATTTGTGTCCTCTTTAGATTTGCTTGTCTTTCTTGCCTGTTGGCTTCTACATGCAGCTCCCCTTTGCTTTTTCCTGCCTGTCCCACATTTGCTGTGTGCTCAGTAAAGCCTCTGATAGTCACTGCTGAGAATCCTTGATACCCCAGTCTGTTATTGTTCTCCCTCTAGATTCTTTTCAGTACAGAGCTTCAGTGATGATTTCTAAGGAGGCTTTTGCCTTCTAATGTATCCTGCAAAATGCCTATCACTGGTCACTTAGGTTACTATCAGCGTGTCACTAGTAGCATTTATTTCTGCAACTTTATGCTGGTTCTCTGTTCACCTATTTTGTGCTATACACTGAATAAAAGTTTTCTCTAATTTTCACCTTACCCTAAAAGCTGCATCTGTGCAAACTTTTTACATGAAAAAATAAAAATAAGTTGCCGCATTTTGGAAGAACATGGGAGGCATTGCTCCTCTCCCGGGTACTCAGCATGGATACCCAGTGATACCTGTTCCTCGCCTGCTGAGTTCCCACGTTCCTGCTCTTGGAGGCTGAGCTGCCAGTGATTAAGGTGTAGCCTCTCAGCCCTCAACCGCTGCTTCTGACCTTGTCATACTGGGGCAGGGATATGCAAATTAAGTTTTTCCTCCTCAGCTTTCTCGTTGATAGGGCTCTCTAGAAGGCAGGAGGAGGGAAAAGGGACCTCCCTTCTTGTGGATCACTTGTTTCAAGTTCCTGTTTTCAGAGGCCCGGCAGTGGCGTCTCACCTGTGTTGCAGCCAGGGCTTCCGGTATAGGAGCATCTTACCTCTCTAACCAGCTCTCCGTGGGCCTGGCAGAACACTCGGTCCTCAGAGGTCTGAGTCCAGATGTCCATGTCTTCTCTTCCTCAGAGTTGGGGTTTCACCTGGCTTCTAGGTTTTGGTCACCTGACTCATTCTCTGGGTTCTGGAAGCCCTGGAATGGCCAATGCTTCCCTGTTTTGTCAGTAGTGACATTTGATCATTCCTTCCTGCAGTTGCCTTTATTAAAATCTGTCTGTCAGGCTAGCAAGTCTTCTGTTCTGGTGGACTGTGTAAAGCCCAGTATGTTCTCGTGCCTGCCTCTGCATGTAAGTCAGGAACCCCGTGGAAGCCAGGTTGTGACTCTTCTGCCCCAGCCCAGCCAGTATGTGTCCACACACTGAGCCAGGTCAACCAAACGCTGTGCTGGGCCGCTGAATCTTGAGGCGTCTGATAGCAAATCATAGCTGGAACATGTTCATCACAGTGAGCCCCACTGGCTTTCCTCTCTTCATCAGCAGGCTTTTCTTAAGGTTCCTGTTTTGGGGCTCTCTAGAGTTCTCTTGGCATCCCCTGTTGCTAAGTCTGGTTCTTCAGACTTTATTGAAGCCTGTCATTTCCACGATGGTTTTCCAGAGATGTCCCAGATCAGCCATCGTTGCAGTCATATGACTAGCCAAGGAACCTGAATCCCAAATATATTAAGATATATTGGAATTATAGTTCACTGCCATTTTTAGAGTACAGATTTTAAGCTATTTTCAATAAAAAGTTCTAGTCTCTTTCTGGGATGCTCTATAAATGAGAAATCAGTTGACAAAGGAGAAATATAATTTGCATAATCCCCGCCCCAGAATCACAAGGCTGGGAACAGCAGAATGGATGAAGCTGAGAGATAACCCTTAAGCAC
The DNA here is from genome assembly GCF_000276665.1 of Chinchilla lanigera. Lineage (NCBI taxonomy): Eukaryota > Metazoa > Chordata > Mammalia > Rodentia > Chinchillidae > Chinchilla > Chinchilla lanigera. The sequence goes on along the minus strand of NW_004955444.1, from coordinate 8,852,061 downwards.
TGGCACATCAGCCACCAAGAGCCACCCAAGCTGGAAGGAATCTTCTAAAGGAACTCAGGTGCTGTAAAAGGAGAGTGGTTGCTGGGAGCCAGAAGGAACATGGGAGCCCCAGCAGACTAGGAATATTAAGCGGAGATCACCAAATGCAAGATGTTACTTCTGATGGGGTAGCACTGAAAGCTGCACTCTAGACTTCAGACTTCAAAAGAGCTCTTTTTCTCACAATTAACAATATCAACTATTTTTGTGCACAGCCTTTTAGCACCTTGTATTTCTCAGTACTTCACAGATCCTCAAAGCTAATTACACACCTACTCTGCCATCATCCAATTTCTATAGGAAGCACACCTTAATTAACAGACTCCTGCAGACCCACAGGCACTTGGGGTGCTCTTTGGTGAATGCACTTCTGTTATGAGTAAGGGACACTGATGGGTTCAGCTGTCTTAGAGAGCACAGGGCCCCCCCTTCAGGCCTCCGATTGTACTAATAGTTTACCAGCCCGCTTCCATCCCATATTCTTGGTTTGAAGTGGAGAATGTAGACTCCTCTGCAGAGTCTGAGATGTGTTTCAAAATTTACTTCCTATGGGTTAGAATCAGATGCAAGCCTTAAATTTTCTTTAAAGAACTGGAGACGATGTAACTTTGGGTGCACTTTTAGTTCAGTGGTTCTCAAATTTTCTTGTGAGAAAGTAATTGCCCAAAGAGCATATTAACTACAGATTCCTCGGCTGTACATGTAGAGATTTCACCTTCCTCAGTGAGGAGAGGAGCTCAGGAATTTACACGTTTAGCGCACATCCTGTTGGATTCCCATACAGACATTTTGAGCCACAGGCCAGCTCACCGCTGGGCAGGGCTTGTATGGCGTTTGAGACGTCCTGTGACATTCCCACATGTAACGCGGTGAACACGGTTGTTAGTGGAGCTTGTTCCTTGCTGCTGTTGCTTCTGCTGCTGCTTGTGAAGAGCAAATGTCTGAAGTTTAGTGAGAACACACACAGTTGAAGAATATTGATGTATGGGTTGAATTCTGATACAGTTGGTCACATTGAATAGGTGTCAGGGTGAGAAAATTATTTGGTTTTTTTAACTTGAAAGATTCCCCCAAAAGATCACCTTTTCTTTTATCTCATTGTGCACAGATCCTGCAGCCCCATGAGTTGTTTACAGTTTGCTGTAACTCGGACAGAGCAGAGTCTGCTTCCAGTTCATTTTTGCATTCACCATACTGTGAGATCAGCATGCCACTCTTAATTTCAAGTTTTCATCATGACCAAAGTCAATGAGTTAGTCTAGTTTACTGCAGGCATTTTAGACAGCAAGGGTAAAAAAATAATATAATCATGAGCTTAGAAAGAAAGTAAAATGCCAGTATTCCACCAAATAGATTAGTAATTATACTAGCAGAAATAAAGGACAGACATGGCTTCAGGGGGTCCTTTTGATCTGTTCTTCATGGTGGAAAAAAAACTTAATGTGTTCATACACAATTCTCAGTGACTTCTAGAAACTGCCTTTGTCACTGAAATACAGAGCAACCACAAAGTAACGAGAATCAGACAATTTTGTTCTTGTAGTAGCTGTTTCATGTCATTTACAAATTCAGACCATTGAAACTGTCAAAGTAATTTAGTGACAAAGTGGACAGTTTCAAATGCCAGTATTCCTTCCTGTTAGGAAGTAGCACTGTAGCCCAACAAAATGTTTCTAAAACTATCCATGGCGCTTATTTCTCATAAATCTTGTAATATATGTATCTCAGTACAACAGCTTAGATTTGTAGTTATCAATAAGTGTTTCTCATCTCACTAGAATATTTCATGCTTTCCAATGTAAAGTAAAGATCTGTTAAAGAGCCCCCGTTTCACTCCCATTCTATTCTTGCCGTCTCCTGAGGAAAAAGCAATGTCAGTTTTATTTTTAGTGTTCATCATATTTTGTACACTATTTACCTAAAAATTTATAAGAACATTTTGGGTTCTTTTACATCAAATTTGAAATTATCTTTAGACAGTTGTTTATTGGCTCTAGACAGAGAAAACTGAAAAAAACTATTCATTATAAAGAAGTTCTGTTTGACAGATTGAACCCTCAAAGGTAGGGGTCCTACGTTTTAGTTTGTAGCTCTCCTGACTCCTGATTCTGTGGCTTTGTGTGTCTTCCGTTTCTCAGCATTTTTCGTAGTGCCAGGATCTGAGCACATTTAGAGCCTCCACAGGAAAGTGAGTGCTTGGGAGGTGGAGACGGTGCCCACTGCCTGTCCCTAAATGCAGAGATGAGAGGGCTGCCTCTCAGAGGGCGGGAGGGGTAATGGGAACTAACAGCTGGGCAAGGACCACAGCCTTAGAAGTTGTCTGTTCTAGTTCCAGCTCTGCTGACTACTAGTGGGTGGTTTGGGATGCTAATGAGCTTCAGTTTTCTCATCAAGAAAATGGGACGTCTCCCAGCAAGCTCATTGTATAAGTCAAGTGCAATTGTAGAACTGGTGATGCATGCCTGAAATCTCTGCATCCCAAGAGGCTGAGACAGGAGGATCACATGTTTGGGCCCAACTTGGGCAATTTATTATTTATTGAATTTATTGACTTGGGCAATCTATTGACAGTAAGGTTCTGTCTCAAAATTGGAAATTGGATGATTGCAGAGTAGGTGTGTAATTAGCTTTGAGGATCTGTGAAGAATTAATTATGCTGGGGGTGTAGCTTAGTGTGAAGGCACTGGGTTTAATCCCCAGTGCTGCCCAAAACAAAACATAACAAAAAAGAGTGCAATTGCAGAAGAAAAAATAGTGATTTGTAGGTTAGTGATTGCTTAGCATGTGTGTGCGTGCACATATGTGTGCACACATACACACATGAGCACACTCACACACTACAGGAGGTGACATAGCGTAGCCAGTGAAAAGAGAAATAGCCTGGGATCAGAAGGTCCTGCTTAGTTTGGTTCTATGTGAAACCACTGAATTTTGCAGAGCCTCATTTTCTTTATTTCTAGGATAGGAGGATATTTGTACCTGACATACTTATTCAACTAAATTTACCATTAAATACAAATACATGCAGTTATTTAATCTTTAACACCAGACAAGAGGGATACAGCTTTCAATAAAGTAGTGCTGGCTCTGCCATGCTGGAGCTTACAGCTTAGTGGAAAGAATAAAAGAATTACTTGGCAAATTGTAAATTGTACTATAAAGTGAAAGAGAGTTTAGACAATTTTGAAAAATCAACCATTTATCTTGTCTGTTCCAAGTGCTCCAAAATTCTCAGAAATTTCTGACTTGCTGTTCAGAGAATAAACAAGGTTGGCTTCAAAAAACTGGATTAGTTTGGATTTTCATACTTAATTATATACATGACAATAACTAACAGAGTGTTTTGAATGTTTAAGAATGAATTTATGTGACACCAAATCAGATTCTTCTAGCATGTAATTGAATACTGGATACGATGAGGTCCTGAGAGAAATCCCTTTACTATGTTCCAGCCATGGAATTACCATGTAAAGAATTCCTTGTCATCTTAGTAAATGCAGTTAACTTTATCCTGTCCTGATAGGCTGTCAGTGGTTACAAAGCTAACGCTGGGGACAGTGTGCTTGTCAGTAGTTTCTAGCTGGGAGGAATGGGGCAATTGTATCTGGCATGCATTTTATATTAAATGGTTTTAATTTAGTATTTAAAATAAGGACTCAAATTGTGGTAGATTTTTGGCCTTTCAAGATGATTCAAATTGTATTTATTTATATATTTTGAAAAAATACATTCTGTGCCTCTGCTGACAGCATACAAAACTAGCTTCCCAATTCTAGCTATTCTATTATGTGAAATCATTTAAAAGTAAGGACAAAGAATGTACATTCAATGGGCAACTTCTATTGTTAGTCTCCCTTTTTATTCTTATTGATGCTACTATAACCATAATAAAATCATACTCACCATAATATATGTACTGGATGCAATTTCATGACCAAAGTCCTTGTAAGGGGAAAAGTGTTAAAACTTAGGGTCTGAGCAGTGAATGGTGGTCTGCTAAGCTGTGAGCAGCTCAGGGGTGGAAATGCAGGCGCTCAAGGAAGCTCTAGGTAAGAGGTGCTTTTCTTGCCTATCTCTCAGATGCCTGTACACAGGGAAATGTCTTTGCCTTTGGTAAATGAAGCCCCTCTTCTCCGGTGGCCAAGGCTAATTCTCTGATTAGGACCTTGATGGGCTGTCAAAAGGAGAAGGTCAAGTTGGGGAAGGTCTCCTTTTGGCACTAGCCCTGCATGTGACATGGATAGCATGGGAACACGGATGACATTTACATACATGTGATGGTTGAGTAGCCCTTATCAGGACTAAAAGTACTTTAGATTTCAGATTTTTTTTTTTTTTTACAGATTTTGGTATATTGCATATACACAATGAAAAATCTTGAGGACGGGACCCAAGTCTAAACATAAAATTAATTCTTTCAAATATGCCATATACATGTAGCCTGGAGATAACTGTACACAATGTTTCAAATTATTTTATTGCATGAAACAAAGTTTTACCACATGGAATTTTCTTTTGGTATGATGTTAGCCCACAAAACTTTCAGATTTGGGGTTTTTGGTTAAGGATTTCAACCTGCGCTCTGCTCAGCACTTCACTTCAGAGCAAACTCGTTTGACACCTTCCTTTGTAATTCCTGTGTGGGGTGTTGGAAAGCATTGCTGCATTTTGAATTGATCTTTTTCTCCCAAAGCTTAATTTTAGGTTATTAGGTCAATTAATGCTCTGAAACTCAATAAAACTCTGGGTTTTTGAGAAACCATTGGGCTGATACTCTCCTATACAATGGGTAAGTCTCACAGTAGGAAGTTTCAAAAGCAAATGCTAGTCACAAGGGAGGAGGAGGAAAAACCTCATGAAACAGTAAACAATTCTTCCTTAAAGAGTGACCTTGATATCTGCCATTTAACCAAGTGAAACCATAGAGATGACAGTGCAGTATTTTTCTGGCTAAAATTAGTGTCAGTTTTTTTTTTTTTTTTTTTAACCCAAAGCTTCTTTCCCTGTCCCTTTTATATAAATTCTCTAATGAAATAATAGATCTCAGACCCAAGTGACCTCAGCTAATGTTGGTGCAAGGAGACACTTGTGAAACCAACTGTACTTTCTGTGTCAGGTTTGGGGCCTTAATTTACTGCTATATCCATAGCACTTGAAAGTGTGTAGAGCTATTAGACATCTGTTATAGGTTAGATCTAGAATGTCTCTGAAAATCTCACGTATTCAGGGTTGAGGCTTTTGGGAGCGATTGGGCTGTGGAGCTGCTGTACTCACTGGTGGACTAATCCACTGATGAGTTCACAGTGGACTGTGCAGCTCAGGCACGGGGCGTGCTGAGGAGATGCACACCACGGAGGGCATGAGTGGAAAGGATGTGTTCTTGTTGTCAGCTGCTCCTGTCCTTCTCTGCTCCCCTGGAGCAGCTTTCTCTACCACGACCTTCTTCCATGCTCTTCCACCATTTGCCTCTGCTTTGGAGCCAGCCAACTGTGGACTGAACTTTCTGAAACCGTGAGCCAAAATAAGCCTCTCCTCCTTTAAACTGCAGGTGTTGAGGTTTTGTCCCAAGAACGGAAAAGTAATGAATGACGGAACCTGATACGTATTTGTTAAGTGAATGAATAGGTACAGGCCGACCATCAAACTGACTCTGCAGACAGAAAGAACGAAGTGACACTCATCTGACCTAAACTGGGTGATTTGCATTTTGGAGAACCCACAGCCTTAGTGTGATAATTGGCCCATTATGCCTCTGGTCTTTCAAAAAATTAATACTGGAGAGGTAATATTTTTAAGCAAATAATGACGTTATGAAAGCTGACAGAAAGCCAGAGTCTGAGCTTTGTATGTAGGAAGAGTTATTCCAATGTAGTTTTGAGGCATAGTTAGTTTACCTGGTAAAGATGAAGACAGTATCAGGAGTAGGGAGAACAATGTGTTGTTGGCAAAGGAAACAAGGCAGAATGAATATGACGGTTGGAAGCGGGTGAGGACGGGGAAGGTAGGTGGGAAATTAGGCCATTAATCTTTGCTCATCATCCTGTGGAGGATATGCTGTAGGTCATGGATGGACTTCTTTTTAGGTGCGGAGAAGAAAACTATTCAAGAATTGTGAGGAGCACAGTGATAAAATCAGATTTTGGATGATTTCTTTGTAATCTCTATGAGGCTCTGAGTCATAGGCAGGTAGCAGGTGGACTTCAGTGTCCCAGTGAATAGGAACACACAATCTGGCCACAAGGAGGGCCAGCCGCTTGCCTGCTGCCATAGAAAGCGAGTGACATAAATGACAGCAGGTACAGGAAGAAATAAGTATAATAGCATGGAAGAATCTCAGTTCTGTGTTATCCCTTGTCTTCAGTCACAGGATACTGGCAAATCTGTGGCAGAAGATGTTTCAATTTGAGCTCTTGAAACCATTGTGAAGCTTGATCCAAGCAAATTTGCAAGAAGCTGGTTGCAGCATTTAGTGAAATTCAGACAGTAGAAGGTACTCCAAGTAGGGCAGGCACGCCGTAAATGTTTACGGGCTATAGGGAAATTGTTGTCCATGGTGGAAGAATCTCTGCTTTGGGATTTCCAAGGCCTGGATTCTTCATTCTGCTCTGACTCCTGTGGTGTTGGAAATTTTATTTAGCAAGTCTGGGCCTCAGTTTCTTTATTTGCAAAACAAAAGGCCTAAACTAGGTAATTCTAAAGTAAATGTCATGGTTTATGGTTTTATGAACTACAGGAAAAGTTCTTTTCCACATCTTGAAAAGGAAAACATGGGAATTTTCAAATAAACAGGAGGGGATTCTTGGCTTTCAATTCAGTAGGAACATTGATATATACATAATATACCTCTTACTAGAGAGGAAATCAAGATGCGAAAGAATAGATCCTCACCACCTGAGTCCTGGAGCTCAGCATGGGCTCCTTAACAGAGGGAAGGCTAACATTGACTAGGTTATCTTTCGGGGACTCAGGGTCATCCAAAATAGCATCTAACTCTATGGTAAGAAAAGTTTGTTTCGTTTCTCTTTGAATCAAGATTTTTGGGGTTTAAGACAGAAATTTATAAGAAAAATATGGAGACAGCCAACATTATGTGCCTTAAGCCCTACAAGGGACATCCTCTTCCATGTTCACTTATCTTTGAACTTTTACTGAGGGGGTACATAGACACTCAAAGTTCCCTGGAAATCTTGCTGAAAAGAATGAGTCACACTGGTGGTAATAGCTTGGATCAAGACTCAGCTAGTCAGTGGTGCGGGAGATGGGGTGTTGGTAAGAAAAACAAGAAAACCTAAGATACTGGGATCATGGGACAGTTTTGAGTGTGGCAAATGGTCTACCATCAAGAGATCATGTTGGAATCGTGTCTCAGACACTTCCAGCTGAATGATCTTTAGCAACCCCTTTCCTTATCCTGAAAAGCTTAGGCCATGGTGGGACTGTTGCTATTCATCTTTTTGGGTTATTTTGAGGTCACAAAGTGAGTTAATTTAAGTGACATATAGTCAGTTCTCAATAAATAGTGCTCGATCTGAATTTAAATGCAGACCTGAGTAGATGGGGTAGAAAGTGGAAGGCAGTTCCAGTCATTCTCATGGGGACCTTGGCTTACTCCAGCAGCTCCCGCCATTGAAATATCCCACTCCAGGATCCAAGCAGCCTGAAGTTATCTAGACAGGTAGATTCTCAGCTTGAACTTGTTTAAACAATGAGGCCAGTATTTTGCTATCCTCTATTGAGACAAATTACATCCAACAAAAGACAAAAAGGATAAGCTTTCTCCAAGTTATATTCTGTGTGTGATGGAAACGGAGATTGGACGATACAGCCCAGAAAGTGTTGGCTAAAGATGAGGAGCAACGTGGCATAGTGAAAAGTGCCACGTTTCAGAGGGAAAAGACCTGGGTTTGAATCCGCCCCACTCTATGGCTTCTAGATGGATAAAGTTAGCAAGTTATTTAGTGTTTCTAAATTTTATATTCTTCATTTCTAAAAGGGACATAATTCCCCACCTCCCTGGACTGTGAGCATTGCAGAAAAATGTAGGTGAAAAATATAGGTAGTGCCAGGCACAAGCAGCTGATAAAAATGTTTTCACAATTTCACTTCAACACCTACCCGGCCTTTGCCCTGAAGAAGGCCAAGAGAAGTTGCTCTACCACTAGAGCTAAGCAGTTGTACCTCTGCACGGTTTGTTGACGTAAGCCCTCTTGAAGAAGCTACTAATGATTCCTTACCTGTTTATGTGACATAGTTCCTTTGCGTTTAGATACTTCACATTGCTGGGTTGGGAAGAATGTTTGCCAAGCCAGTGCATCAGCTTCTCTATGCAATATGGGATGCTGTGGGTCTGTCTGTGTCCTAGGTCTACACTGCAGGGTCAGACAGCTCCTCCTCTTCCTACTGTCTTCTGTTTGGAGACCTCTGAGCAGGGAATGGGGGTGGGTGGGGGTCTGTTTCTAAGCCAAAGTGAGTAAGATTAAGACAAGAAGCAGCTCCAAACAGCGTCATTTCATGGGCACTGATTTTATTGTGAAGTCATGGGGACTGCAAAGTGGGGGACGTTTTCAGTGTCTGTGATTGTCTCCTCTAGAGGGATTGCAAGAGAGAAAAGAGAAATTCAAACAATCAGTCTGTGCTCTTGCCCTGGGCTCCATAATTTGCCTTTTACTTTCTGCATTTTCATATTTGAGTCTGAAAAGCAAAGAACCAAAACAATCAGCAACAGATGTCCTCGTGAATCTGCATGGTACATGAATTCAGTTAGCATGCAAATTGTCATCCCAGGGTGATTCCAGGGGACTGCTGAAAAAACAGCAGGCCTGCTCTGCAAAATAGATAAATGGCATGATTAAAATGTCTGGATCCAATCATATGTTTAATTAGAACTCCTTTTTTATCTCAACTACAATGACTGGTAGCTATTATGACACAATATTGAAAATGCGTATGACGCAGGGTGGCACTTGGAAGGCAGATAGGTGGTCTGTGTTTGATCAAAATGATCAAAGCTCCTCAACATGGAGAGCCCCCCTCTCCTCCTTCGTCTGATCCACTTAGACGAGCAAAATATGATTTATAGGAGACAGTTTATGTAACTTTCATTCCTCAAGAGCAGAAACATAATTTTTGCACCACCATTTCCCCTGGAAACATGGAGCCTGACAATCTTTATAAACACACAGTAACCAACTTTGCTCCCCAGCTGTCTACAAGACACGGCTCATGCTTCAGCTCCAATTTGCTCTCGTAGGTTTAAACACTTTTTATTTTTATTGTTAGTTTAATCATAAAAAGATGAAAATATCTTAGCCCTGAGTGGTAAAACTCTCGATCATTTCATTTTATTTTTTCATTGTATTCATCCAGGTTATATTTTTGAGACTTCAAATGAAATTAAAAGTGACGCTCTCACAAGACGCCATGTCAACCATGAAGTTTTATTCCTTGGTTGATAGAAAGACTAGATTTCACTATGTAAATTGTGGACCTGCTATCAGCTAAGCTGCTGTTGCGTCCATTATATCAAAGGATTTATGTTGGAATTCTTTTTTTTTTTAAACTCTGGGAAGCAAAAAAAAAATAGACCACAAAGCAAACTTGGTCAGAATGCTCCAGCATGAGCGATTGAAAATGTAAGTAGCATTGCAGAGGAAAATCTAAGTTTGCCAACAACTTACTCAAATACTCAGTTTTGGCTTGGACTAAAATTTATGAGATAAACATCTTTTATATATGTTACAGCTAGACTGCAGTAAATTTTTCACATTTTGAGAGTTTTGGGTTAGAACTTCCTACAAAACTTGGGATGTGGCTTCTTTTACATATACTTGCTTCTCTATTGCAAAGGTGTTCTCCCTTTCCAATGTCCTTTTATGTTGGTTGTTGCCTAAAGAAAATAAAAGTACTCTTAACTAGCGATAGGAAGTGGAATCAGGTGTTAATTGTCTTCCTGCTCTGTGCTCAGCACCTGTGTTGGGGTGGGCTCTGCCGACTTGGTAAGGCTTGAATTCTGCCCTCAGGGACTTACAATGGAGTTCAAGTTCTATAGTGAGTTCTACCTACGAAAGATTCAAAGATAATGAGATGGATGGAAAGATAAGAAGGGAGGCAGGGAATGGGAGGAGGGAGGGCAATAGTGCAGGCAGGAGGGTGGTCAGAAAGAGAAGGCCAGAATCCCCTAAACTTCTATCAGACTGTCGAACTACTACAGATTCCAGGGCCCGGGATTTAGCTTAGTGGTGCAGCGCCCGCTTGGCAAGGTCCTGAATTTGATTCCTGGTACCAAAAACAAAACCAAACTTGGCAACTACTACAGGTTCCCAAGCAGGATGATAGGGATGGCAGGAAGGGCGGCATTCCAGGGAAAAGTGAGGTTTACATTTTAAACTCCAAACTCTTTGATTAATTCTTGCTAGGACCAGCTGAGACAGGCCCTGGTGTAGGGACAAGCACGAGGTGAATGACAAATACTACTTTACTATCTGCGATCCCTAAAATCATACAGAATCCTATTTAGCCCTTATTCTAATTCAGCCCTTTAGGTCCTGAGCTGACATAGAACTTAGTAGGTGTTTTTCTTATTTACCCCTCACAAAATTCCCCTCTGACATAAGTGTACATTTTTACAGGTTTTAGGTGATGAACGTGAAGCACAGACAAGCTAAGCAACTTAACCCTGATTAGTGCTGAAGTAGTCCACACTCAGAACCCAGGTACGTAGCCACGATACTGAGCTAAGCATACACTGCCAGTAAAAGACAAACCTAAAGAAACATTTAAAAACTTATCAAGGGGAAAAGATGATGCTTACCTAGTACAATCCACTATATTCCCACCAGTAAAACTCCTATATGAACCACTTTTTTATAGTACGGTAGTTTGCTCTTGTGTACAAGCCCACTTTTTGGGGGAGGAGGGAAAGATGGAGGTGGGAGTGTGAGATGATCTTTGTCAGGTGTGCTGTTAACAGTGTGTAGGAAGGTTGCAGTTTGAGTAGCTGCAGGACTTCAGCTGGTCTTTAGAAAATGAAGGGAAGCTGGACAGCTTCTTCGGGGGCTTATCTTCCAACGTTCATGTGTTGGAATCTTAATCCCCATTGCTACACTGGTGAGAGGTGAGATCATCAGAGGTGATTAGTGAAATACCCTGCACAACCTTGGTGCTGCATGTGGGTTGAACGTAGTCTGGTGCCACCCTACTCTCTGACACTTACTTTCTTCTCCCTTCAAAATGCTCAAGGAAGTACATTACTGGGAGAAGTTGGAGGCTTTTGCCTTGCAGGAAGCAATTACCCAGTTCATGTCTCTCTGCTGCAACCCACACAACCAGCCGAGTCCTGAGAGGTGGCGATGGGAGATTAAGCAAAAACGATAGATACACACTAAAAGGAAAGCTGGGACCAGGTGTGACCTGACCTCTCTGATAGAGAGGCAGCGACAGCCCAGCATGGTCGGCCTCTTTATTTATACACGGTAAAAGGTAGGGGTGGGGAGTGCCCAGAGGTCAAAAGTGCAAGGTCTCAGTGTTTTGCTGAGAACACAAAAGTGAAACATTCTCAAAGCTATCTGTGCTGTAGTTAACAGGCAAGAAAACCAAGGCCACACACCTGCTGGACTGGCCTTGCTCTGTCCCAGCAACTTGTTTATATGGTTCACCTCTGGAGCTCCGTGTTCCCCAAGCTGGCTTTGCTCTAATGTCGAATATGTAGTCAACCTCCAGCTCAGCCACTACCCACATCTCCCATGAGCAGTATGTTCTATTCCAGCAAAGTAATTTTCCTTTGAGGCCTGATGCTTCTGATGGCTTGGACAAGATTTTATGCAAGAGCCAGACAGACCCTTCCAAGTTTGATTGAAGTACAGTGATAAAAATCAGCATCATTCTTAATATTCAGGAACACACTGTGATTTTGGTGACCAAAGCTGATGTCATAAGTAGCTTGGAGATCATTGCTAAGTCTGGCACTGATTCATTTATGGTAGCTCTGCAGGCAGGTGCAGATATCTCCGCAGGTGAGCAATTTGATGTCAGCTTTTATCCTGCGTATCTGATGGCATAGAAAGTGGTTGTGACCCTAAGATACCACGGTGATGAAAAGTATGCCTGAGAATCTTCTGCAGGGGTTCCTCCACTCTATGTACTGACCATGGTGAAGCCACTAGCTGAGCCACCAAAGGGATCTTCTACCTCAAAGATGGCCAGACAGAGTATGTAGAGGAGAGGTAGCCAAATAATTCATGAAAAAACACTCAAAATTCATAGGCTATCTCATTACTCTTTATTTGGAAAAGGAGCAAGAGAAGGAAAGTAGGAAATATATTCATCAGAACTGACTATGATCAGGGTCACTTAGACCAGAAACATCCCTCAGAAGGAAAATGAGGACTTGTAAGGTGCTTCACCAACGCCTGGGAAGTCCATCGACAGTCAGGCACTTCTCTGTAGAAAGTCAGCTGAATTTCAAAGCATCACTGCTATTCATCCCTTGGTCATCTCCCTTTGGCCTCTCTGAACATAAGGAAAATCAAGTCGGTCAAAGTCTGTGTTCACTGTAGACAGCTGTGATGAGTTGAAAGTAGAATATCTCAACTTTATCTAAGGCATGGTTGACCCTGAGGAACTTTTCCCTGAGAAAAGCTAAGACAGAGCAAAGTCTTCAAAGTCAGTTATAAAAATCTGGTCATGGAGTGTCCCGAGCTCTTCTCTGAGCTAGTAAGAAATGGGAATGACTAAAAGAAATTGTCTGAGGCACTCTGTGAAAATCGAGAGCTTGCAACCCGTGAGGCCTCACCAGGCCGTGAGGGGATGCGCTGTGACTGACTGTGCCTCTCACTTGGCGGTGACTCCTCTGTTAGAATGAGTCTCTCACACGAAGGAGACACGGAACATCCATCACATTACTGGTGAGCGTAGAGGGCCAACTCTGCTTTTGTGGTGCATAGGTGGAAACACGGCTTTGGGCTGGTACCCACGCCTGAACCTACCGACCAACACCATGTGCAGCAGCTAAAGGAGTTTGGGAAGAGAGGTTTTCATTACTGGGAAGGCCTGATGCTCCCTGAGGATGAGGAGGGGAAGCAAACAGAGGAAGAGACCAGGAAAAATGTGAGACCCTTTGCAAGTTCATGCAAAGACTTTGTAAGAGTGCCCAGTAGGTTTGTCTGCACCTCCTACACTGTGACTAGCACTTACGGCCAGGCAGCGAAAGTACGGTTCATTGTGGTAGCTCAAGCACTTCAAGACAGCTCTGACCACGCCATAGAGACACTGGCAACATGCTGAGGTGCGCAGAATCAACAAGGCTGTCAAGGACCTGGGGGCGCTGTTCTTTCAAAAGGTGCTGCTATCTTCGGGCTTCTTCCCTGAGGCTCCCAGACCTCCTGCAGCCGTGGCTTAGCACAGGACAAAGCTGGGCCTGGGGACTGGGGGAACGCGTGACAGCAGAGGAGGCTGGTAGTGCTGCTCCCGGTGGGATCTCCACTCTGAGGAGCAGGAAGTTGTGTCTTACATGGAAGAAGTAGACTAGAAATTTCTACTTGGAAACTTCAGGCTTCTTTAGAGTGTCCCTAAGGCACCACAGCAACCTTGAGGAAGCACTGTCTTATCAGTTTTCTCTGCTTATGACTAGTGTTTTGGGATTTTCTTCTGCCGTTGTATCTAAAGCAGAAAACAAGTACCACAAGTCCCATCTTTTCCTGATTGGATGATAGGATAAGGTATTATGTATTGTGTGTTTTTGTTGTTGTTGTTCTGAAATTAATGTATACAAGCTAAAGAAGTGCAGTTTAGAAAAAGTGGCTGGGTCATGAGGGCTCTGCTCTTACGAATGGGCTATTGTTACTGGACAGTTTGTTACAACATCAAGTTGCGTGCTCTTGTCTTTTCCTCTCAGCCCCTCTGGCCCTTCCTCTGTGGGACCACACAGCAGGCAGGTCTTCACCAGATTCTAACATCTAGACATTGGCCTTCCCAACCTCCAAAGGAGGAAAGTAAATTCCTTTTCTGTATCTGGCGCTCTGCCATAGCAGCAGAAAATAGACCAATTCAGAGGAAATCTTCAATTTGTGTAAAAAGGGCAAGGAAGAATGAGCAAAGGTGAAAGTAGGGACAAGTCCAGGTGTCTTTAGACCCAAAGGAGTTAGTCTCAGCAGGGATAGATGGCTTGTGTACAGGAGGGACATTTTGCGGGAACTTATTTAAGGTTCCTTTATCCCCCTGGGCAGCATGATGGGAATTTGAAAGAGATTGGGTATTGAAACAGTGTGGATGAAACTTGGAAAAAATTTTAGCTGGCTGTCCCTCAGACAAAGGGCTTCTATCTAGAACATATAAAGAATTAAAAAATATCAGCCCCTCCAAATTCAAAGACCCAATCCAAAAATGGGCAGCGGAGATGAATACACACTTCTCAGACAAGGAGATACAAATGGCAAATAAATATATGAGAAAATGTTCAACATCATTAGTCATTCGAGAAATGCAAATTAAAACAACACTGAGGTTCCACCTTACCCCCGTAAGAATGGCTAGCATTAAGAAATCAACCAATAACAAATGCTGGAGAGGTTGTGGAGAAATAGGAACCCTTCTCCACTGCTGGTGGGAATGCAGACTGGTGAAACCACTGTGGAAATCAGTTTGGAGATTCCTCCGAACACTAGGTTTAGAGGTCCCATTCAACCCAGCTATCCCCCTGCTGGGTATTTTCCCAGAAGATCTAAAAACATCATATCACAGTGATATATGTGCACTTATGTTCATAGCTGCACAATTTATAATTGCTAAATTGTGGAAGCAACCCAAATGTCCATCCACCAAGGAGTGGATAAGAAAATTGTGGTACTTTTACATAATGGAATATTACTCAGCTGTAAAGAAAAATAAACTCGAGGCTTTTATAGGCAAATGGTCACAACTAGAGACCATACTCATAAGTGAAATAAACCAAACATACATGTGAAAGCACCGCATTTTTTCTCTAGTGTAAAACTTGAAAGAGTTAATTTAAACTTGGAGGTATGATAGACACTGTGAAATGATAGGAAACTGCTCAAGAGTAAAGGGTAACTGGGATGTGGGAAAAGAGAAGGGAAAGAAGGAGAAATTTTGTATGTATGTATATACAGGATAGTTAACGTGGTTGTTCTTCTGTCTTCTATTTCTATGCTGAAAGAAACTGTCAATGAGTCTTTGGTTGATCAGTATAGCATTTCTATATCTGTTTTCATGAGAAGCCACTTTGAAGATATCAGTATGTAATACAGCAACCATTGTTAATTCCCTACCACTTTGTTTGTAACTCCGTATTGTGTGCACTGTTCTTTTGCTATGTTGTAAAATGTTGTCTGTCTGTTAATGTTTTCCCCCTTTTATTTTTAAAATAAAAAAAAGAAACAGTGTGGATGATCTAATTTCAAGGTCTCTAAGTGAATTCCACCTGCAAAGACTTTTTCAAAAAATAAGAAGACATTCACAGGTTCCAGGGGTTAGGACACAAACATATCTTTTGAGGGGCCACAGTTCAGTCCAATATAATCATACTCAGAGTGCCCTTTGAGAACACTACACTCAATAACTTTAAGGTATATCAACTGGCTGAAAATATTGTCCTTGTAAGTTTTAAGATGTAGAATGGTTCAAGAACAGATCCGGTCACTGATTAGGATATTTCCACTTCTCTGCATTTTAAAGTTCTGGGAGTGGAACCTGGGTCCATCATTTACCAGGTACTTACCTGCAAGTATCTTCTCTGTCTGAACCTCAGTTCCTTCTTTGGACTCAGGAGCCAATCACTCCAGATAACTGGGGGCTCTAACATTAGGTGACCTGCTGTGTGCACTGGGGAGTGGTATGATAATACAAGGCAGAGGAGTAGGATGCCGTTAGAAGGATGTAGCAATTGCAAAGCAGTTTGCTTGGTGGTGGGGGTTACTACAAAGATTATTTAGAGTCTATGAAAGCATCTTGGTTCATGTTCCACCACCTGAATCAACCATTTTAGTAGAAAGCAACTAACCATGTCAACAGGCCTTCTTCTTCAATGAAATACATAGACATGTACTATGTCAAAAAACATCTGAAGATAAAATGTTAGAAGACAGCCTACTACCTTTGTAGCCCTTGGAAAATGTTCTCAGAAAATACAATAGCTTTACATAGAGAAACTGTCTCGGTTATCTACAACTATGGTTTCTGTCATTAGGTACTTTTAGCTTGAAATCACAACGAGAAACCAGCAATAATGAAAGCCCAGAAGACTAAGGGAGGGTGGCTTTGTCGGACAAACACATGTAACAGCAGGGTTTTTATCACTGCAAAATCATACACCAGAGAAATTTTTATGCATATAGATCATCTTTAAATTAAAGTACTAAGACAGGACTTTCAAAGCCATTTATTTTAATGGTGCCTTATTAGCTGTTAAAAAAATCTAAAACTTTGAGTCACTATTTCATCTCGCAAATGTTAAGCGCTCTTTGTAGACAGGCACTGTCTGTTAAAGTAATATTTGCCATCTACTGAATCAAAAATATTTTACAATGAAAGGCTGACATCTGTTTACTATATAAAAAAGAGCGCTGTGTATTTTTACTAGAAGAATTTTCCTTTAATAAAGCAGCCAAAAGTCATCTACACACACCAAACTGATTTACAGCCAAGACCCAGTGAATACCAACACAGAATCATGTATGCTTAACAATCCATTTTTTTTTCTTTTTTGAGTATTACCCCGATTTTGGTACTAAATTTACATAGAAAAATGATATGATACTTATAAAAAGAACTAGGTTAATTATTAATTTGAAGAACTTCAATCTTTGGAGTATCCTCAACTTTGATTCCATTTTATTGGCAATTGATTTTTCTTATTTAGAAAGATCAAACTGCAGCTAAGGTCTTAGGATATTTTTTCAATCAATTCAAGCAGTAGCAAACAGAGTCTGTATGTTTGTCGAATTCCACCTGAGATCTGGTTAAGCTACTGCAATTAGGAGGAGATCAGACAGAAGGCAGTCAGCTTGGTGCAGAGTTTAAATCTGTGTGTAATCTCATACAGGTGCCGCTTCCTGTGTTCTGGAAAACCCCTTCATTGCAAAACAGGCCAACTGAGCCACACCTGGGTTTAAGCAGAACATCTGGACCTACTCTTTCTTATTCACTCATGTTCTTCAAATCTTCTCTAAACAAATGGTGCTTTTGCGCAGGTCTGACACCAGAGATTTGTAAGCTCAACGTGCACTGCCAAATCCAGTTTGATACAAAACACAGCTAGTCTTCTTGAGTCAAATACATTACAGATATGATACCCCAGTCACATATTTCAATTAGTCAAACCTCAAGTAATTTATGGAGGTCATTTCTAGCAGTAGTAATAAATTTCTTGATGACGTTAACAATGAAACGGGGAATTTGGGGGAAATTGAAGTACAGTATCTACTAAATTCCCTAGAATTCATTGGTCATATGCTCTTTGTTTTCTGGTTATACAGTCATTAGCTGGGTCCTGAAAATTAAGTATGGGTGAAGATATAATGAATGGGATGCCAGTTTGACTGCATTCTGGATTTTTGGAAAAAGTACAGATCTTTTAAGCCCCTAGATGTCTGAGTTTTATTTAATGGAGTCACTTTATAGAAGTATAATTCTGGGAGTTTTGTAATTATTTAAGAATTAGAATTCTGGGAGTTTTGTAATTGTTTCATAATTAGATATCATAGGTATATTCTGGGCCTAGCACTGTGGTAGAGTAACTCAACTCAAGCAACCCAGCAAATGTTAGAGTATTTTGTACAGCTTTATGCGTGCCCTTTCAGTGTTTTATGCGGCATTTTGACGTTTCAGATCAGGTGGACATGGGAGTAGAAATGGTCAGCATGAAGAGTGAATGTGTTGAAGCGGGTTGCTTTTTCTAGCTCCCACATGTAGGAGCAATGGGGATTGTGTGGAGGGAATCGTTAATGTATCTGCAAATTTCAGGTAAGCACATCTAACTATGTCTTCCAATATTAACACTTCAAATGGCTAACAAGTTTACCGTAATAACTTATTACACTTGTAAAGCTATTCTGTGTAGTGTTGGAATTCTTTGGATGCAGTTGGGATTAAGCAAGTGCGTCATTCCCAGTGGGGGAAGTGGGGAAAAGAGGTAGGGGGGTTGGAATTGAGGATTGTTGGCTTCCAAATTTGCAAGGCATTCAGAGGTTAACACAGCATCATCAATAAAAAACAGTGACACAGAGTGTGGCTTGGCCCCAGTGGCCAGGTCCTGGGCCACCAGGCTACAAAACAAAGTTGGGCTATGCAGATAGCCTTGTGGCAACATCTGGAAGGCCCATTGCCTGCCCTCCTGGGTGAAGGCAAATTGGTCCTGATGCCAGCGTCAGGGTGAGACTTTACGGTCATTTGCCACAACCCATCTGGCTTCTGCATGGGCCATACTGAAGGGCTCTGTGAAGGGCGTATCATCCCTGCTTTTTCCAATTTCAATACAGTCTGGCCCATTGCTTCATGACCTCCAGGCAGCCGGTCCTGCTTCATTCACACCATCTGCATGGCCTGCAGCAGAGTCAGCAGTGTGTGCCGTGGATGGCCTTGGACTACAGTCTTTACCACATGAATTTGCAATCAGAATTCTCTCTGTGTGGTGTTGAGCTGAGGACCAGTCAGTATGTTCACCCTCAGTCTGTATTCAGCAATCGGGGAAACACAGGGGCTGGGGATTTAGCTCAGTGGCAAAGCGCCTGCCTGGCAAGCGCAAGGTCGTGAGTTCGGTTCCCGGTACCGGAGAAAAACCAAAAAAAAAAAAAAAAATCGGGGAAACACAAATATGATATGGGTGTGGGAGCAAGTGCCTGATACTCAAAGTCACCTGGGCCTTCTGGACCATGATATAGCGACCTTCATAGCCCTCTACATGTGCAGTGGGTCCTATGAAGTGGTCTGGGTTACCGTATATTAGTGTTGGCTTGACTCAAGTAGTATCTACCAATACTAGTACTCGCTACACATGCCTTGCAGATCAGTAAATATTCAATTCCACATGTAGCCTCTGGTCTCCTGAGACCCCCAAGACTTGGGTACCTTGTCCTACCTCCTAATTGGGGTAAAAGGAGGCCAATGTCACTTTTTCCTGCTTCACCAGGGTGGCTTTGGCCTTCTGGCCTTGGCCCACTGGCCAGTATTGTTGCTCAGGGCTTAACTGCTGCCACAGAGCCAGCAACACATCTAAAGGCTGCCCATCTAGCTTATCTGTGACTAGGCCAGCAGCCAGCAGGTCCGTCCAGATCTGGCACTGACCAACCCTCAGTGGCCCCACAGCCTGTGCTTGGGGGGTGGTCCCTCTCACCTGAAGCCTGCTTTCTTTTTGCCAGTTCAGACTTTAAAGGTCTCGCCTTACCTTGATTCTTTACTTTTCTGTCTCCCAGCCTGGCCCACGCATCCACAGCATCATGGATTGGGTGATCTGTAAAGGGAACTAGAAGGGCTGCTTCGGACCCAAACGTGCCAGCTAGCCTGCTCACCAGGATCAGGTCCTTTATGTGTGCCACCAGCAGCTCCTCGTGTGGGCTGCGGTACTGCAGTGAGATTATCATTTCACGTAGCGCAGTTATCAGGCCTAGATAGGTTGTTAGTGTGGTAGACTGCTCTGGCAGGTCACCTAGATTCTCCCAAACCTGGAGAGCTGCTGCCATCAGCCAGTTTATCACCGTCTGATTACCTGCCTCTGGGGCTGTCTTCTGCATGCCCTGCAGGACCCGTCTTATAGAAGGGTGTTGGCTATGCTAGCTATTTGGGGCATCTGTGTGAGTTTAACTGTGTGTAATCAGCCCCACTGTCCCATAGCTGTAGCCACCATGTGGGCAGCTTTACCCACCTTTCGCTTGAATTGTTTTGCCAGCTCCCACAGCTCCCTGGCTGTATAGGTCATGTACCTGTGTGTCAGGTAAGGTAGGTGCCCCTCCCTGCCATCCTCCTTGGGCTAAGGGTTCCTCTACCTCCAGTTTTTGATGAATAGCCAGCCTAGCATGCAAAGGCAGGGGATTTTCCCCGGGGTTTTTCTCAGACAGGATAATTTATTCTTCTGGAGACATTTTTGGAGGATGCAGTGCTTCTCATGCCTTGCAACATGAGCTCCAAAGCAGCCAGCCATTGCTCAAGGTCCTCTATCTGCTACAACTGGTCTACCTGCTGAACAAGCCATCCACCTCTTGACTTACACAGTGGAAGAAAGTGAAGAACAGCCAGACCACCTGCCCTGCCATTTCACAGTGAGTGGGAAGAATCTGTCTATCACTTTCAAGGCTTGCAAGACATCCATGGGCTCCAACAGACTGTTTTCCAGTCCTCAGAGCCTTCCAAGCTGCCAAGAAGGTGGACACAGGTAGCCATGGTGTGGCTGGGAGCTGCTTATCGGCCATGTCCTGGGGCTATCACTTGCCTTTGGGCATTGCTTCCACAGCCACCAGGGGACCACTCACCTCAACATCCTGCCAGTTGTTGGCCCACTCAGGGGGCCCAAGGGAGATTTTCATGGGTGAGGTCCCCAGGTTAATGAACATATATGTGTGTAAGACATCAGCAACCACAGCAGGCAGCAGGTAGCATAGCACAGGAGCACAAGAGCAGCCTGTGTCTTCATTGTATAATTCTTATACAATAAAATTATTGTATAATTCTTGTTACCATGTATTTACATTCTTGTGTAGTGCCATAACCAGCACATGCGTGTTCACCTGTGCTAAGTCATGGTTATATAACTGTATCCTGCAGTGTACCTGTGCTTCTTAAGTGAAGTCACGTCCTCTGCTGTCCTTAGATGCCCCTGAGCTTTGAAGCAGTTTGCGTGGCTCCGCAGAAGGGTACACGTCTAGTGTGAGATGGAGAAGGAGGAGCACAAAGAACACCTGTCAGTCATGCTGCCTGATAATCCAGGAGGCAGGCTCTGTCTAGAAGTTTCCAAAGGCAGCCTTAACTCTAAGGGCCGTTGCTAGCTTAGCAGTAGCCTGGAAGCACCAAGTGATGTCTTACATTCCGGAATGATCAGGGTTCAGAGAGATTCCCCAAGATGTCCTTTGGAATCAGGGTAACTTCTGTCTGGTCTGGATGTTCTCAAGGTGCTTAATGAGAGGGCCTCCCAGATAAGCAGGCACCTCTCTCTTGGCTCGGTAGTGATGTGGCTTGGTACTGAATTAAATTCAAGTGCTTCTTCTTCCTTTTTTACTCTTAGTAGTGCATGTTTACAATATATAGAGATTCTAATCACTGTGGGGGATGGGTGCATGTACGTAACATATTTCAATTTCCTTCTCTTTTCCCTCTCCCTCAAACTTTTATTTTTCCAGAATCAGATTCATTTATTTATCCCATTACACCTTATAAAGTTAACTTATCATATACATAGATTGAAAACCAGACTAATAGGCCAAAGAACATACAAAACAGGCAAGACAATTGTACTAAGTGAAGTTAAGAGAAACCATGTGATATTTACACTTGTGTGTCTGGGTTACTTCATTTAATATTCTGGTTTCAAGGTGCATCCATTTTCATATAAATAGCTCAAGTTTATCCTTTTTTATGGCAGAGTGGTACTCCATTGTGTATAAATACCACATAGTTATGGGGGACCTCAATTCAGTAAGTCCCAGACTTACAAACATTCTAGTTGTGAACTTTCACGTACGAATGGACCTCGCATTTGTTTTTTGTTTTTGTTGTTTTACTTTACACTGTATATTTTATCAAAGGTGTATAAGACTCACTTTGTTGCACATACAAACCTAATTTATGAATGTTCTGGAACAGAACTGGTTTGTAAGTCAGGGACTTACTGTACCCCAATGTTACAAATGGACAGATCAATTAGACAAAAAAACAAAACAAAACAAAACAAAGAAATGTCAGAGGTGAACCAAATGTTCGAACAAATAGACTTAATAAATATCTACAGAATATGTTGCATGAAGTGCTTCCTGTCAGTGAATCTCAGTCATTCAATTAAGGGAAGCACTTAATTTTTGTTTCCAAAAGTCTCTCTACAGCATAGTTTATTTTTTGTTGGTGGAGTTGGTGGATGCATGGTTATAATATGGAAAGTACGGACTAAATAGGCTCTCAGGCTTGAATATTCTCAACTTGGTAGTTTTTATAAACCTGACTTTGCTTTTTAAGTAATTAAGATTGTGATAGTTTTTTTTCCCTGATCCTATTTGGTGATGTTAATGGGTAAGTAACCCAGAGCAAAGGTAAAATTTTCTTATGTCACTTTCTTCTACCTGGAAGTAAAAGATAATTAGGCATTGGAAGCACAGCAGAAAGTGAGGGAGTGGGAAAGAAGAGAAAGACATTTATGAAGGAAAAAAGCACAAGAGTACAGCATACAAAAATAGATGCTGAAGGGCTCTGTAATATAGGCATAAGATAACCTTTATAATATTACCAAAAAGGTAAAGGATAGGAAAGTTAAAGGTAAGAAAAAAGTAAAGGGAGAGGCTGATGCTCAAATCTAACAATTTAGAGAGAGATGGTTCTTCCCAAGGACAGTGTGGTATGATAAGACATAGCATCTCTGCACTGTGATTTTGTGAGGCTTAGAGTTTGGCAAGGTTCTAAAACAATTCCTGACAGAGTCTGTGGGAGCTTCCAGAGACATAAAGAAAGTTAAGTGCAGCCACCCTGGTTATAAATAATGACATTAACATTGTCTTTAAGTAGTAGGGAAAGAGTTTCATAAAGGCAGAGCTCATGGGGTGGATAGATTTGATTTCCCGGGTCATGGCACAAAGCCTGGCCCATAGGAAGAACTCAGTGTATAAAGAATAAGTAAGCTGTAAAGGTACATAAAAAAATCAGCCCAAATTTGCAAGAATGTAGAAGTATTGTTAGACAATTGCATAAGAACAGATAGAAGATTTTCTGAAGAAATGATGTGTAAAAGATTACACAAATCAGCCCTTTTAGGAATGAAATTTAGGTTGGAAAAGTTAATCCTAAAACCCTTTCTTAGGAAATGTCTTTTAAAATTTCAGATCATGTCTTCCAGCTAAAACACACCTATTTGGAAATGTAAAGATAAAATAAAATTACAGAGGCTTATATGTGTAGGTCCACTGAATAGCTGCTAGGCATGATGGATCCAATAAAAGGGTCAATCTCTTCCTTTTCATGTGGTTTAGGGGCAGAAGGGCGAGAAAAACTGAGTATTATTCAGGTCTAAGATGGACAGTTCGCTTCCACCTGAGGCTTCTGGTGAGATTATATGAGTGCTGATTTTCCTCTACACCCACTTTCTAAAAATGAGAATATCGTTGTTTCCACATAAGATCCAAGTGGGAGACATCTTCGTTTCTTCTTTCCTTCGTTCCTCTCCTCTTCCTGTTTCTCCTTTTTGTTTCCCCCACCCCGCCCTTCTTCTCTATACTGCATCCAGGTGCTGTCAATAATGTAGCTTAAAAATAGAGCAAATGAGAAGGATTGGGTTGGTTAAAAACCCCAAAGTCTGTAGAATTTTAGTGAAATCCTTATAAATGATTCACCGTTATGCTGATTCAGGACAAAAAGGAGGAAAAAGAGCATGCAAATAGAGTGCTAAGGAAAACCAGCTCCTAATTTTAGTGTTTCCTGAAAGGATGGATCTCTTGGTCTCAGGAAGACCACAATGTCGAGAATCACTGCCTGTGTTCCTTCACAAACTGGCTGCCTGAGAAACTGGTGCCTCTGATAGAAGCTCACACCGCCAGGTCCATTGAGTAGCTGCCTCTCCACGCTGGATCCAATAAAAGATCAGCTTCTTCCCTTTCCTTTAGAGTATTTCAAAGAACTCAGATTGGGCTCAGAGCTTTATGTTTTTCCTAAATCTCTAAGGTTGAGGTTGACTAACTTTTAGATTAAGTCACACTCTGAAATGAAGTTTAGAGTGTCTTAACCTAAAAATAGGAGTGGAATTCTCACCAGTCATTATTTGAGCTCAGTGATGTTACAAATGTGGACGGATGTTATCCATTAAGGTGAAAGCAGAAAGGGGCTATAAAGTTGACTTAGAAGGCTAAGTACTTTACCTTCAGGAAAACACATATAAAAATCTGTCTTGAACTGTATATATAGTAATAGTTAAAGCCTTGAACACCTGGTTCTTAGGCCAGGCAAAGTCATATAAAATACTGACATACCTTCTACTTACTGCTATTTTGATTGTTAGGCAGGTTACTAGTTTTATTATATGTGCTTAGGAATTTAACTTCAGTGATCAGTCAACTCAGAGGCTATTTATGAATCTCAACCATGTGCTGGTATAAACCTAAGATAAAGTTTTAGGTGAGGACTAGATTTTTCCATACTTGCATTACTTAGACTAAGGTAAATGGTGATTATACTCAGTTCTGTTATAACCCTTTTCCAATCATTTGACAAGTAGACATTATTTTAGAGAGTTCTGAATCTAGGAGGTGCTGCCTTCCTGGTTAGGTTAGCTGAACTGGCTGCAAACATCTTACTAATGAGGCCAGGGTTCAATTTCCATATGGCCTAGGTCATTCCGCAGGAGGAAAACTGTTCCATAGTCACAGGCTATATCACTCACACTGTCTCACGCCTAGATTTGTCAGCAATAGCAATGGTTCAATAGAAGGCCTTCTTGGAGAGAGTGGGAAAATCCTTTACATTTTTGGAAAGAACAATTCAAACTTCATGTACCATGATAATAATTTAATAGATCACTTCCTTCAGTAAACATCTTTTGGGTTCAGTAGGCTTGTACAAATGGGTAAGAATCCAAGATCATTATAAAAATTTCATTTCTCTGGGTATAATGGGATATATGGGGAATAATAGTCGACATTTTTCATTCCTTTCTTTTAGTTATTATTATAAGATTTTTATATGCATTCATTTATTCAATCTTCATAATATCTCCACCTCTAGTACTTACCAACTTTATTTTGTTCACAAGGTGACCAAGGCCTAGAAACTTTAAACAATTTGCCCCCAGGTCACAAAGCTAGTCAATGGCAAAGCTGCCAGAGGGTGCCAGGCAGGCTGGGTCCAGAGCTTTAGTATTCATCACTACATTCAGCACAGGCACTGCCTGGAGAAGAAGTGCATTAGCATGCCAGGCACTCTCTGATAAGAACTATCAAAGTTCACAGGTGATTTATAATGACAGAGCAATTTGATTATTTTTATTGTATAACTGAACTGCCAAACTCACCATGTATCTGCACTTCCACCCTTTTAACATTTGGGACACCTTAAACTAAGGAAGCGTGCACTTGAATGTTTGTTTGCAAATGTTTTCACAAGTTCTTAAAAAGTCTTCTGAATGAAAAGCTCTCTCGATTAACCGTCCAATACAATACTACTTAAGCAACTGCCTAAAATTAGGTTAGACATTTGAAGTCAAAATAAAGGCATGGTCTTTTTTTTCTGCTATCTTCTTCCCTTCAGCCTCACAAGTCTTTCTACGGAAAAAAGTCTCCATGGCCCGGCTTTCCAAGGGTGTGTTTACATCCACGTATCTCTGAAGCTTGAATTCTGAAAATCACGCAGACATGAATACCCAGCAGTGTGCTTTCCTAAGCTATTCCTTTGATCATTACCAAGCCGCTCCCTGAAGTTGATTCTGTGGATCTGTTCTGGGTCTTTTTATTTTGCCTACCCTCTCTGTAGTCCCATCTTGGCCTCCAACCTGCCCTCGTACTTCGTTGGGCTGCCTCATTCCCTGTCCTTTAAGTTTCTTCTACTTTTCTTGTTTGTTCTGTTACTCAGCTGGCTCAAATACAGACATGTCCTTCTATGTTCTTGTCAGTAGCTATTTCTTTCCTATCCTTGTCCTCTGCTCTCATCCTGGGTGATTTAATTTCCATTTGCACACCCCACAGGGACTTCTGTGATGTCTTGGCTTCTCCTTCAAGTACCAAATCTACTTTCCCATGTACATCTTAGTGACCTTCTGCTTGGCTTAGTAACATTTCAGATTCTTAGTTCTGTGCTCTTACCTCTTAACTGTTCTCACATCTGTGGGTTCTAAACTGAAAATCTGAGTTATGCTTGGTTTGTCAGCATGGTCTTTTATTTCCGGCAGCCAATAGTTTGCGATCCTATTGATTTTATTTCTTTAAAAATTCCAGAGTTAGTCTGTTTATAGTTCTTCTTTTATAGTAACGATGGAACCCTTTCAGCCCAAGTTACTGAGCATCTACTATGTGTCAACCATTGAGGTAAAGATGCAAAGGTAAGGCTTCACTCCTGTTACAGTTCAAGGGAGGAGGCAGGAGGGAACAAGTTAGTGGTGTGACAAGTGTTGTGGTAGAAGGAGGTAGGCGCAATGTGTCCCAGGAGTGCAAAGG
Organism: Chinchilla lanigera; assembly: GCF_000276665.1. Lineage (NCBI taxonomy): Eukaryota > Metazoa > Chordata > Mammalia > Rodentia > Chinchillidae > Chinchilla > Chinchilla lanigera. The sequence continues at coordinate 8,825,680 of NW_004955444.1, read as the reverse complement.
TGGGAGAACAAGTTACATGCAGTGGACTTCGATAATCAAATGCACTGGACATATTTGCCTGTATACAGCCAATTACCTCTTCCTGAGCACAAAATAAAGAATTACAAAAGCCATTTCAGTTAACCTATTTTACCACTAGCGGAGGCTGCCTTCTACTTTTATTTTTTTGTTTTTTTTGGGGGGGGTTTTTTTGGTACCAAGAATTGAAATCAGGACCTCATGCTTGCCAGGCAGGTGCTATGCCACTGAGCTACATCTCCGGCCATGACACTGCTTTTTTAAAATGATGTTTGTTATTTTAAGTGCGGGTTGCCTCTGCCTTTTTTGGCAGTGACAATTGAAGTACTATAAAGGTCTGCTTGTTCTGTGCTGAGCAAGCCAGTAGAAACTTCGAGGCACTCTGTGATTTCACACCACTGAAAGTAAGATACAGGCACTTTTCATAAAAGAACTGCTCAAAATGTCATTGTGGATCTTATTAGAACCAGAGCAAAAAGTATAACAGCTGGAATTTTTTAATGTAGATATTTACTTTTAATACTGTTAAATATTTACTGTTTAATACTGTTAAAAACTTAGTGGTGGCAGAGAGGCTTTGCTAAGTCAAAATTTTATTTTAATCCAAGTATTCTGTGTAGGGCTTAAAGTTTTAAACATTATCACTGTATGTCAAAATGGTCAAATATCGGAAATTTCATATGGCTCAACTGTACAAGCAATTTCTAGCTGTTGGGGCCAGGAGAATTGAGAATTTGTACTATGATTCTTTAGGTAATCAAGGAGAAGCCATCTTTACTGCTCAGCTATTCACATTCTAAGGCAATTCATTTTGTTTTCATATGTTTGAATGGTTAACACTTTACTTATTCCAGAAGATCCCTCTATATAGTATCTATCTATCTATCTATCTATCATCTCCATATAGTGCCTATTTCATTTCTCCTGATGCAGGAAAGCTCCTCTGGGAGCCCGGAAATCAGCAGGAAGGCACCAGACATGGAAGGAATGCTTCTGTATGAGGGAGACTTGTCTCATCACCAGCAGGGCATGGACTAACAGAAATCATGAAGACCACATTGGCCTAGAACCAAGACTGAGTCTTTAATATTCTCAGATCCTTCAAACTGCCCTCTCCCCTTTCTTTTCCTCATCTCTCCAACATGGCTTTAGCCTCTGTAAACAGAAATTACTCTTACTCCAGCTCTGTGAATAATTGTCTATGGGTCTATGAAAGTACGAAGCTTTGAGTTTTGTTAATTTTGCCCAGAATTGCCTTGGGTCTCTTGTGGTTACCAGTTTAAGGATATGTGTGTGTGTGTGTGTGTGTGTGTGTGTGTGTTGTTTGTGCATGTGTGGGAATAACATTGGAATTTTGATAGGGATTGCACTGAATCTGTAGACTGCTTTAAATAGTGCGGACATTTTCACAATGTTATTTTTTTCAATCTGTGAACAAAAGTCATCTTACCACTTGTGTTTTCTTCTATTTCTTTTGTCAGTATTGTATATTTTTCAATATATGTCTTTCATTTCTTTGGTTAAGTTTACATGTATGTATTTTGTGTTTATTGCCATCATAAATGAGATTGTTTCCTTAATTTTCTCCTTGGATAGTTTGCTATTAGTGTATAAGGACAGGATCCCACTTACAATGTTGAATCTCAAAAAGGTGAACTAATAGAACAGAGAGTAGAGTGATGGTTATCAGAGGTGGCAGGTGGGGATGGAACCAGGGATCCTTTGCCAAAAAGTACAAAGCATCAGTTAGACAGGAGGAATAAGTTTACTACACAGTAGTGACTAGAGTCAGTTATATTATATATTTCAAAACTACTGAGAAGGTAAATTTCAAATATCTCATTATTAAAAAAAGGTAAGGTAATGAATATGTTAATTAGCCTGATTTAATCATCCCACATGGTATATATAACATATCATGTTGCACCCCACATGCATACAATTATAATTTATTAGTTAAATTAATATTCATAAAAATAGAGAAAAGTACCTAAGAACTAAAAATGTTGGTATACTTCACACATATAGCCAACTATTCACAGAGCTGGGGCAAGCGTAATTTCTGTTTAAGGAGGCTAAGGGCATGTTGGAGAGATGAGGAAAAGAAAGGGGAGAGGGAAATTTGAAGGATCTGAGAATATTAAAGACTCAGTCTTGTTTCTAGGCCAACATGGTCTTCATGATTCCCGTTAGTCCATGCTCCGCTGGTGGTGAGACAAGTCTCCCTCATACAGAACCCTTCCCTCCACGTCTGCTGCTTCCTGTTGGCCTCCAGGCTCCCAGAGAAGCTTTTCTGTGTCAGGAGAAGTGAGACAGACACTGTAGTTCCAGGAGCTATGTTGAGACTTGGTTTCAGGTTCCAAAAATTGGGAAATATAAAAGCATTTCTTAAAAAAATCATGTTTCCAGTGGAAAATATTCAGTTACTTTGGCATATTTACTATTACCTCTGTTGTCGAAGAGCCAGGTAAAAGATTAAATGGAACAAGTATTTCAGCTATTTTTATACTCCAATGATCCTTGGAAGTGTCTTGAAGGAAATAAATTTTGGGAAAATCTTCAGATTATCAATTGCATTCATTGTGGGTTTTATTTAGTTAATATAACAAAACAGTTTTTTTGGGTTTGCCAAAAGAATGTAACCTAAAGTGAGTAATTTCTTAACCTAATACTGTGCCTTGTGGCTTTCCTGGAAACTAAATGATGTTTAAGGGTTGGTTTACTTAATTAATTGTACAAAACTATTTTGAAAAAAATATATTTTTTGTCTTTTTGAGACAGGGTTTCACTGTCCAGTACAGGCTGGTTTTGAACTGACTTATAGCCCAGGTTAGCCTTGAACTCACAGCCATCCTCCTGCCTCAGCTTCCTGAGTGCTGGGATTATAGCCTTGTGCCACCATGCCTGGTAATTTTGAAACTATATGGCCAACAGAGCAAAAGCATTAATTCTAAAATTATTAATCTACAGTACCTTCAGGGTAAGTATAGTTTTAAAAATTTTAAGGAAAACTCTACAATTGTAAAAATCAATTTTGAAAAACATCAAAGAGGGGCTGGGGATTTAGCTCAGAGGCACAGAGCCTGCCTGGCAAGCACAACGTCGTAAGTTCAATTCCTGGTACCGGAAGAAAAACAAAAACAAAAATAAACAAACAAAGGAAAAACCAAAACATCAAAGAATGTGAAACTAAAATGTAGTTTGCTGAGAAAAGTCACTTGTGTTCTAAGTGCACTAGGAAAGTACCTAGTTTCTTTGAACATTTAAAAGTTAGTCATATCATACTCAGGACAAGCTTTTAGATTGGAAAAAAAAATTGGCTAATTGACCTATTTTAAACTTTTCTTTGTCCCCAGCCTGAAAACCAGAACACTCCTCTAAAAAGCTGATTTTTTATAAGGTGTTAAATCAACATTGCCAAATGGGACTTTGTAGAACTCTCTGCAACCTCATAGTATAGTGATACAGGCTACTAGATCATTTGTGCATCTTTAATGGCCTACCATTAACCCTTCTTATAAGAAAATGTGTGGGGTGCCTTAGTTATGCATAAATCATCATGAATAGAACACATTTGTATTTATATGGGGCTGAGGCCAGAAGTCCTTCTATGTATCCAATTGTATTCGTTCTGCAGACTGACAAGTGTTGACAGGACGGACTATGTGCAGCGTCTTCACGAGAGATGCATTCTTGATACACTGGTGGAGAAAATGGGTAGAGCAGCTTGGGTTCCTGCATTCTTTGGGGAGAGGAGAAGGGTTCTGTTTCTGGAGCACAGTAATACTTTTTTTACTCGTGTACCCTTGTATTCCTTTCCGGTTCACTGTGTGCATTTTCTCCTATTCACTGAGCCGAGTGACCGTCACACCCACTTTAAGAGCTGAGTAGGGCAAGAAACACCTTTAATTCACAGACGAGGAAACTGGCATCTAGAAGAGTTGGCCTGAAATCATGGGCAAGCTGGCCTTCGGTGCAGTGTCCTGCCTGGTACTTTCTCCACAAGGCCCTCACAGTGTTGTCTCAAAAACGAGCCTCCGAAAAGCACTAACCTGATCAGGCCTAACACTAAGGTGGGCTTTCTGTTCACATAACTGGGAGTTCAATGACCAAATTGTCAATCTACTTGAGAATCTAGCCTGAGAGTAGCACAGAAATACATAGTGGAGGCAAAAAGGGAGTTTAGGCATCCAGCCCTTCTAAAATTAAGTAAAGATAGAGGGAAATAAGAACGCAAGTGAATATTTTAATAATTCCCAAGTGACTTTTTAAGGGGTTTAAATTCCAAATGCACTGAAGTTGCCTTATAACATTGTCTTTAAGGTTTATCCTTCAGAATCACTTCATAGTTGAAATCTTGACTCTTTTTGGATGAAATTGTAAATTCTACAACTTAACGAGTGCTACGGAATGCTATTAATGGCCCAGTATTAATACTATGCCTACTTCCTCTATGAAAATAGTATATTCCTCATACATATAGTGCTTGCTAAATGAAGAATGAAGAAGTGCTTGCTATATAAATATTTGTATGTATCTTGCTCCTAAAAGCTAGATTGCAAAATGGAGATGAAATGTAGTTATATATTAGTTGCACAAAATACACTGACTGCATTAGAACAAGTATTTATTATATATCCCCTGTCCCCCTCCAATTGATCTTTTATGCAATTCAAAAAGTTTTGTAATAGGTGTTTATAATAGTTCCAAATCCATCTCCTATAGTATGAAAAATCCATTTACTCAAGCAAAATAGGCCTCAAATTCCATGGCTATTAAATAGTATGTACATGCATGTGCAGGACATTAATGAATATATGGACTTTATTAGTACGAAGGCCATTGTGGTTACCATTTAGTGACTTATTTCTGCGCTTATTTCAAGTTCCAGCTCTGAAACATCTCAGCTATGAAACGTTGGACAAATGGCTGCAGCATTCTGGGCTCCAACGTCCTCGTCTGCAAACAGTGAAGACAGCTCGTAAGTGTTGTGAGAAATAAATAAAGCAACGTGTGATGCTTGGCATGTAGTAAATTCCCATGCACTAGATGTCACTAAGATCTCTTTCGTATTGCGGGTATTCAGTGATATATACACTGAAGCTTGTTCGAGATAAGATGATTTAAATGTAACTGTTATCCTGGAGTGGCAGGTGAATGGCTTTTACAATGTTTTTTTTTCTAATCCAGTTTAAAATGTAATAATTTTATGTTTCAAAATAAACATAGATATTATGAAAAGTTTGAAAGATGAACCCATACAACTAATTACATTTCTAATTGACTGTTTCCCTTTTAACCCTAGGTATTAGATCTTGTTTAAAGTTTTTTCTTTTAAGTAAGGGGAAATTGTTTTTCTTGATCTGTACAGTTCACTAACATTTGCCTCATGTATCATGCTGTATTACATTGCAGCATATTGTATTTCTCAAAGATGACAATATCCCACATGTACCTACTTTATCTGGACATATTATGGGAGTTACTGCAACTCTAAGATGCCAAGTTGTGTTTTAGGGTTCCTAGGAATCCTTTGGTTGCCAAATATTTTCTAGCCTTTAAGAGGCAAGTAATTCTTTATTACATAAAATCACTAACTGTATGGTTGAGTGGTTTCTTTTATTTGAGTGTTTTCTGAAAGCTGCAGCACAGGCAAGAAAAAAGAAAAGTCAAACAGATTTGTGAGAATGTGGGCATCACACACCGGGTCTTTTCCTGGAAGATTCTGAGCCAGTAGGTCTTAGAAGAGGCCCCAAGTCTGTGTTCTTAACAAACTCATCAGATGATTTTTCTTATGTGGCTGGTTTGGAAAGCACAACGCATAGAGATCGATGAGAATTTTCCTCCCACTTTAGTAATATCAATAAGCAAAAAGAAACAGTAAAGTAACCTATGCATTATTTTTGACAATTAATGTAGCTATTAAAAACCATTACAAATGGGGTCCTGGAACTAGACTATCTGAAGTCATGTCCAGATTCCCCAACTGCTATTGTGACCTTGGACCCAATAGTTAGTTAGTTTGTGTCATGAGTTTTAAATCTGTAAGAAAGAAATGATAATATTACCTTGTATGACTGCTTTGAAAATTAAATAAGTTAATACTTGTAAAATCTTTGACTAGTCCTCGGAACTTGTAGAAAGTACACACCAGACTTTAATCATCCTTATAAGTAATCTAAAAATTCTGAACGGTGGTATTCTCGCCCTTTCTGTCATAATTATTTTGTGGCAGATTGCATTTTCCAAAGGTGACAAGAGTGCCTCTCATCTCATGTACAGTGTGACAGTACAGGTGTGCTGGGGCAGCACAAAGTTGCTGAGAGGCTGAAGGAAGTGTCTGGAGATGGCCTGTGAGAGATAAGATGTGTCAAGGTTATACAGAGAAAAGATAGAATTAATTGCAACTTGCTAGCAAGGGAAGATCCGTGTGAAGTACATGTAGGTACAACAGTGCCTCTTGGCAAAAATTTCTGATAGGGTATGTACCCAACAGCAGCATCACTTGGTGGGTACAGTGGTGGCGAGTTAGGTGAACCCCTCAGTGGCAGTTATTACAGAAAGGGGTTTTTATGGATTAAGCTACACCACAGCGACATTATTTGCTCTCTTTGCTGTATCGTATGACACCATTTTAAGGAACAGCTAACTTAGCATATGGGCAGGAAAGCAGTTTCTATGGATAGCACTAGCCTACCTAGTTCCCAGTCTGTCAGGTAATTCGTACCCAGACCCTCCAGCCCCAGTGTCCCTACAGTGTCCCGTGACTTGGCAAGAGTCTTGGGAATGCAGAAGGGATGTTTCAGGAGCATTAGTGCTAAGTGCCTTGGTTATTCTCAGAGATACTACACCTGCTATCTCAAACGCTCTTCCCAATATTGCCTTACCACTTCCTACATCAAGGTCAGGAGGAGAGTTTAATTTTTCTCTCCTTGAATTTGGGGAGCTTGTAATTGCTTTGATCCATGGAATATGGTGGGATGGTGAATTCTGAGGCTAGGCATCATATGCCATATAGTGGATTCCTAATGATAGATATTTCTAAAATGGGAGGAAAGTGGTACTTCCTCAGGGCTGTTCTCATGCTCTCATTGGCCTCTGTACACTGTGCTTTCCAGACCAGGTGCGTGAGAAGAATCATCTGACAAGTTTATTAAGAACACAGACTTGACGCCTTGTCCCAGATCTATTGGCTCAGGTCATAAAAAGCAAGACAACTTCTTCTTGATGGAACACTCACGCCTGGAGTCCTTTGGAGCTGACTCTCAAGCTGCCATGCTGAGAGGCAGCCACACCACCTGGAGTCACTGCAGGTGCTCTCGGTGGCATTCCTGGTCCTTGGTTCTCAGCGTGTCCTGTGAGTGAAGGCGCCATCTCTGGGTGATTCCAGCCTCCATACGTCAGGTCTCCTCCACCTTTCACATCATCACAGAAAAAGTCCTTGACACTGTGGAGAGGAGAGAAACAATTCCCATTATGCCTTGCGAGACTCCACACCCACAGAATCTGCAAGCATAATGATGTTGCTATTTTAAGCCACAGAATTTGTGAATGGTTTGTTACTCAGCAATAATCCGTGTCTTTCTCACTACTCAGTTTCTATTATCTAGCACACAGACTCAACTATTTGTTGAATAATGGATTATATTTTAAAGATTTACTTTACTACTGAATAACTAGGTAGCTTTGTTAATCTCAGTGATTTTACTTCTTACTAAAGAATTGATACCTGAGAATGGAACTGTTGAGTCTTGAATATTATAAATGGCTTTTACACGGTGATATTAAAATGTTCAATAGTTGTTATTGCATGCAAAGAATTAGGTAGCAAGAACCTGCCAAAGTTAAATCATCTTTAGACCTTAAAGAAAATATGCTAATTAAATGCACAGGACTGATTTATAACCAGAATCATGACTTTTGAAATAGAATGTTACTACACTAACTTTAAAACAGATTTTGTAGCCTTATAGTTCTCTACTTAACTTAGTAAGGAAAAGATTCAAAAAACTGCATCAAAATTTCTGCAAGTCTAACTTCTCTCCTGTGTCTTTATTAACATAAGAATTTAACAAACACAATAAATTTCATTTCTTTTGACCAGACTTATAATTATCTTGTGTTGCTCAGATATTCTGATATTGAAATCTTAGGAATCTAAGGGCATTATTTCGGTAGGATCTACCATTATGAGGGCCACGTATCAGATAGTTTCTGCACTGAACACACCCTATCTACCATTTGACGGGTTTGATAAGATAGAAGGGAGTAGCCAAAGTTAAGGGCCAGTGACAGTGAATCGGGATTTACCAGCTCAGTCCTTATTTTTTTTTTTTTTTTTAATTTTATTTTAAGGATAAAAGGAGGGAAACATTAACAGACATACAACATTTTACAACATATTGGCTCAGTCCTTATTTAAACCAATTGCTTTTCAGCACTGACAGGGTTCAGGGCAAGCTGCCCCAAATACGCCCCCTCGGCATTTGAGAAATGGTAAAAGCAGGAGGGTCTTTCTGACCTTCTGCCTTTCTCCCCTAAAGCAAGCCATGAGACAGTTTCTTGACCTTCCTCTGGCGTGGATTTAAAGACTTTCATTCAAGAGGGGCATCTCTGTTATAACTGGAGAAAAGAAATGTTCCTATCGCTAAAGATACAAAGACATAGAAAAGAATCTTAAGAAATAAACCTTGCTGAGCTACCCCTGATTTATTACCATTAGATTGTGCCTCTTTGTCCTCTAATCATATTCTCTGTTTGACTATTGACTCTTTATCAAACCAAAGCATACAAATACTTCCTTCAGTGTTTCTTTGGATCTCCACTTGTGAAAGCTCCTGTATTAAGTAAACGTTATATTAAATGAATTTTTGAACTTTTGTCTTATTTGCCTATCTTCTTAGGGAGTCTCTGCTATGAACCAAATAACTAGTGAGCAAAATATCTTACTTTTTCTCCCTTATATCATTATAGCCATGTTAGTGATTTTTAATATTATGGTAAGTACTTGTTGATTATGGATTTTTGGGTAAATTATATTTTCTAATTTTTAATCCCAGATATGTGGGAGAATGAGGGAGGAGGATTGCCAGTAAGAGGCCAGCCTGGGCAACATAGTGACACCCCCATCGAAAAAATTATTATTTTTGAAATAAAGTTTATTGTTTCATCTTATATATATGATATATAATAACAACAGAGCATGCATTACTTAACGTTTTTCTTCTGGTACCAGGAATCGAACTCATGACCTTGTGCCTTCCAGGCAGGTGCTTTGCCACTGAGCTAAATCCCCAGCCCTGCATTACTTAATGTGACTAATTAATACGAACAAAAGTATAAAAAAAACTATAGAGGTAGAAGTTTGAAAAAATGTGTGTATGTGTGTTTCAACAGTGAAGAACAAATTAAGTTACTTATAAGCATAAACTTGTAACAAAGGGAAATATATCAGTTTTTTAAATCTAGAATAGCTAAAATTTTTTTTTCCTACATTTGCTGAAGAATACCTAGAATATAGCACAAAAGCGTTGGGATGCAGGGTCAAAGAATAGTGGGATAGATTCCAGAGTGATCCTTTGCAGTCTAGATTTATGAGTCTCATCTGTAAAATTGGCATGATACTTACAGGGTTTTGAGGGGACTAATGAGTTAATATGTGAAGGATTCAATCACAGTGGATCATTCAGTAAATATTAGTGGGATCCAAATTTTGCTTCTAGGATATTTGTCACTAACTTTCAAAATTGAGATATCCTTTTCCTTGAATAACACTAAAACATAAGAATTTTTAATTTTTCTAGCCACCAGATATTACAATAATTTGAGTTATAATTTTCCCAAACCCTCAGGTGAGATCCCACTTTTATTTGTACTAATTGCCAGTTGTATTACTGGTAACAAGGGAACAAAAGATTTGTAAAGTATCTCATAAGCTGAGGTACTACAGACAGATGTTGAACCTTTTTTGTTTTATTTCAGGGTCAATTGCAGAAATTTTTCCTAAGTTTTATTCTTAACCTCTGACCTTATCATTTTTGAAATTTGGAAATTTCTATGTATTGTTAATAACTAGGGATGAAAATATAATAACAAAAGATTAAAGTAGGCTCCTGGATAGGTTTGAAGCCCAGTTTTCAAGCCTGAATAGGTTTGAAGCCCATCTGTTGTTGGACAATATAAACATAAAAATGTACATGAAATGTTGACAAAAGTTAGATTTGCTTTATTCACACACAAAAGTTTATATTGTCATACTTACATAAGGCACTGAAAGCTGGTATGTATTTAATATGAAGCTTTCACTGTTCTTCCTTTTTCTGGAGATAAGTACTTAAAATATATTTTAGCTCCCTAACAAAATACTATCAGATTAAAACAATTTACAAATCACATTTTCCCAACTCAGTAACAAGCAGGACAGAACATAATGTGACATTATTCCTGAGACCTGACTCTGAGTTAAAATCAATTGATTTCTCTAATTAGCTCATATTTGTTCTTCACCTTTTGATTGTCAAACCTAGGAAAATTTATATGAATTGCTTTTTTATCCGGCCCTTGGTCATTTCCCCAATTTACAAAAGCAAACAAGTACTCCTTTTTTGGATGCTAACTTTAATAGTCTAACATTAATAGGGCTCTTAAACTGTGATAGCACCTAGGTATTCTATTCAGTGATTAGACAGTTATGTATTCATCCCATTTATCATAATAAATTCATTATAATAAATTCTATTCATTGTAATAGGTATACTATCGCTTATAATAATATATTTATTATAAAGGTAACTTGAAGGTAGTATTTATTTAAAGGTACTGTTTAAAGGCAGTAATTATACAGGTAATTTAAAGGTAGTATTTTAAGTGTATAGAATTTTATAATGCTGTAAAGGTGATTGACACAGTTATATATTTATTCTTTGAATTAGAGAACCTAAAAAAGAGAAGAGAACAAGTAGATTATTTTCCCAACAACATTTGTCAGCAGGATATTCCTGCAATTCTGGAAAATATTGTTTAATAGGTTTTCACCTGTTCGGGGGTCCTCAGGTAGATTCCTGCCCTGGCCCATCCACCCCCCGAAGATATCGATGATGTTTGTTACTTGTTAATTTCCTGGGGGTGGGGAAGAATTCGATCAGGGAAGAAATAGAAAGTAAAAGTGCTTCCCTTGCAAAACAGGGAGCTTCCATTCAATATTTCCCGTTGGCACATATGAGAGGAAATAAATTGGGAGACTGTGAGGAGTGCCCTCAGAGTACTGAAAAGGAATGGTTGGTTAGTTCCAACAGAAAATCCCCTCTATGTTATAAATCTTCCATGATTTTCTCCCTATGTGGCTGGGTGTAGGGAACTAGATTTCTTAGTGTCTCTTATCCCAAGATGCCATGTAATGGGATACAAAGAGACTTAGGACTCATGCATTGCCCTAGGTTCAGCCCTAAAGTATGTATACATGATGACAGTAATATTGGAAAAAGTCAGTGGCGGGCCTCATTTTATTATTATTATTATTAACTATTATATTATTACCAATGTGCTGTTGAATATGCAGTTGTATTTCCTTCAGGGTGGTTATCTGGTGAGGATGGGAAAGGGAAAGGAGAGAGGAAAGCAGGAAGAAGTTGCTGCCTGAGGTACAGATTTATTTCATCCTGATCTTGTGCAACACGTGGTGGTAGAGTGTCATTGATTTTATTTAGTGGAACCATATGAAACTGATGTTTTTGGTCAGAATGGTTAAGTATCAGCAATTTCATCTGCTGCAAGGTATTAGGTAATAGGGAACACCTGTGTTCTCATTGTTCATTGATTTCACCAATATTCTTGAGAATCACCTTACAAGAAAGTGTGAAAGGCCAAAGGCTCTTCTAGGCCCTTTGGCCTGGGACAAGAGTGCTCTTATTTCTTTTCTTTTTGCTTGACTTCTATGAGTCTTATAAGACTAGTCTCAAAATTACTTCCTCTGAGACTTACTGTGTTTTGTTCTATTATTTTTCTTGCTCTGAAAAGTTTCTGATTTTTACTTAAGGGTGATTAACTAATATGTATAATTTTTGTCTTACTTTTCCATTTAATATGAAAAAAATATTCCATGCTGTAAAATTTTCATAACTATATTTCAAGGGCTGTAAAATACTCCTTTAAGTGGATACTTTATTAGCCATTCCTATATTTGGGGACGATTAGGTGGTTGTGTTATGGCCTTTGTGCATAAAGCCCTTTCTGTTATTTCAGGTTATTTCCCTAGGAAACAGTCCCCAAAGTAGATTTACTTGGTTAAAGGGTATGAACATAGACAAATCTCTTGATACATGTCAACTGGAAATAGCTGTATTTTAATACTTTTTGATATATGAAGCTTAACTCCTCGTCAGTCACAGGATATGTTAAAAATTGTTTCAAATGACTTGCTTACATGGTGGTCCAAAACCGTATTCAATGACAGTGTTGTAGTCTGCATAAAGAAAAAAGTTTAGAGTTGTTGGTATTAAGAGAACTTCTAGATTTTCTCAAAGGGAATGCCTCTGAACAAGCTTCTAGCAAAAAGACCAAGTTCTCAAAGAACACAACATTTCTTAAAGTTGTATTTGTAATTATTTTTCCTAGAGAAAATGAAAAAAGGGAGATCAAGTATCAGCCTATGTTTGGGGAATTTTCTAAAGAATAAATTATCACAGGATAGCTAAGATAGTTGTCCTACTGATTTCTATTGCTTTATTGAAAGGAATAGTTAATGTTTAATTGTTTGATCAATCTTACATGCTTATATTTGTTTAACTGAGTAACTAATTTGAAGATAATAATATGTAGTACAACAACCATTGTTAATTTCTTATCACCTTGCCTGAAATTCTGTATTACTTCTATTGTTTAGGTGTTGTTTTGTTTATGTATGCTTGTTTGTTAATGTGTTTTCATTCCTTTACCTTTAAAATAAAAAAGAATAAATTATAATTTTCACATCTCAGGAAGAAAGAAGTAAAAGGCAAAATAGGTTTTAAATATGTGATAAACTAGAAAGAGCCAATTCCTTTAAGTCAGTGAAATTATCATAAGGATACTTAAAATCTCTATTTTCACTGTAATGTATCTCCTTACACCAAATGAAACAGGTGGACCAATGCTAAGTAAGTGTACACTTTTTGGGTCAAGGGAGGAAATAATCAATGCAGACATGAATGCCCATAAGTGACTGGGAGCTCAGAGGACGGGACCATAGGACCAGGGCATGGCTGCTAAGGATGTTGGCCACCATGCTTGTCTAGGTGATTCTTTGAGATCAGTTTGGTTTAGAATCCAGAACTGGATCACAGTCATGATCAAGCCATGGCTCAAAAGGGATCACAAACATTACATGTATCACAGCCACATCCATGAAGGGAAATATCTGGAGCCTGTGAATACTCTGTCCTGGGGCCAGGATAAAGTTTAAGGAGGGAAGGCAGTTGTCAGGATCTCTCAGAACCACTTCTATGGGAGGCAGGAAAGTACAGTGGACTGTATAGTCTGTGTGTGAGACTAGGCCCCACCTCTTACTAGCTATGTGACCATGAGTGAGTTATTTAACCTATCTGTGCTTTAGTTTTCTCATCTGTATGATGAGGATGATAGTAGTTTCTGCCTCACGATGGCTGTGAAAAGTCAGTCAGTGATAACATACAGTTGAGGGCTTAGAATGGTACTTGGCGTGTGGTAAGTGCTATTTTGTTTTTCTTTTTATCTCTCTCAATATGTTAAAAAATTCAAACAGAGATGCAGAAGTTGTTAGTGTATTTTCATTGTGCATGTTTAACAAATTCACCTTTAACACATACAGTACCAAGACTATATGGAAGGGCTCCTTTGGGGATCAAATCCAAAGTCTAGATTTGAGATACTTTGTGATGGTGATGTAGATGATGACATCCAGGCTTCTTAATGAACCCCATGCAAGGCCCCGGTGTTACGCCATTACTTCCCTCCAGATCATCATGCTGATTAGTTTATCCTTTTCACTTTGTTTTGCTGTGTAGTTCAGGCCAGCCTTGAACTCACTATGTAGCTCAAGCTGGCCTTGAACTTGCAGTGATTCTCCTGTCTCAGCTTCCTGACTGGTGGGGTACAAGTGTGCAGGACCATGTCCAGCTATCCTGTTTTTGTTGTTTTAAGTAGCAGATATTGTGAGCGCACCATTCAACTGGACCACTGGTTGGGCTGGGCAGTCACCTTTACAAGCCCTCTCTGCTTCTTTGACCTTTCTAGCTTCTTCAGAGCAGCCAGTTAGAGCAACAAGAGTCTTGCTGAAGCTCTGAGGACTGGCTCCTCTGAGATCCGGGTGCTAAGCAGTGTGGAGCACAGAGCGTTGGGCCAGGTAGAAAAGCAGTCGGACTGAGGTGTTCCTGAAGTGATGGTTGGTTCTCCCATTGTCCTGCCAAGGTGGTGGCGGGTGGAAAATAAGACCCAGGTCCCAGGAAATAGTGCAAGATGAGACAGAGGGTTTCTTTGGTTATTGTTGTGGTCAGATGAAACCAAAGAAGCCGGAGTTTATAAGTACCAGCAATCCCACACTTTGGAAGGCGATCTGGGATAGAGAGACACGAAAGTGTTACCTTCTGGCTAAAAGTAAGAGAGAATATGGGTTCTTCTTCGTCAGGAGGCATTTGAACGATTGCAGCAGAGCAGGTGCACCTGTCTAGCAGGCAAAGCCAAGTTGCCCAGAAGCCCCCAAGTCCTGTCCAGACTTGCCAAACCTTGTGCTTTCCGAAGAGTGGCATCTGACACATGGACCAAGGTCCAGAGGCAGCTGTGAAGCAGGGATGCCTTCCTCCCTCTTTAAAACGTGAAAACCTAGTGTTTCAACATGGAACTGTTGACTTTAGATCATTTATACAGGCCTGTAGTACAATTTTGATTCTGCTCCTCTTGACCATTTAATCCAGCTATTTTACAAGCTGTGTTCATAGGGCTCTCTTCCTCCTAATCATTTTTCCCTTTCTTTTATTTAGTGTTGGTGCTGCACAGTGAAGCTTCTCATTATGAGATGTCAAAAGCATCTTTGATTTCTTATTTTCTGTTAATATATACTGATTTATAAAAACATAACATTTATAAAAGACATTGGCTTTGACATTTTCTGTCAAAATGAGACCTTTTGACAGAAAAATAGACGCTAGCAGACCTGAAAGGGATAATTACTTCAAAAATGGCGTAAGGTTGAAAAGACTTTAACTGTCTGATTCCAGTGCTGTTAGCTGTGTGTGAAAAGAAAAGCTGTAAAAATGAGAGTTGAAAGCATTCATTAAAATTCGTGGCAAGATTCACTCAGAGTGAGTCAAATTGGAAAATATCATTGAAGCTATGGCAGAACGGATGCTTATGATTCTGGGGTCATTTATTTGAGATCTGTCTCTCTCACACGTGCTGTACACACAGATTTTTATCTGTTACAAGTGTGCTGAGGCTGACAGAGAGCATTTTAAATCTCCTCAGAAGAAAAGTTCTCTATTGTTCTGGAAAATTATTTTTACTTTCTCTTCACTTGTGATCTGGCCAGGTAGCTTGCAGCTGTTGAGATCACTCAGCTGGTGTCTGCTTTGGGTCCGCCAGAGGAGCAACCAAACAGCCCCTGAGATAAAGCCTCGCTCCAGCAACTGGGGAAGATGCTGGGAAAGATTAAAGAAAGTGAGAATTCACTGGAGTAGCATGAAAAATAAATTACCTGAGTGAAGTAATGATTAATGAAGTCACTCCTAGAAACTGACTAAAACTGTTAAAAGAATATTCTTACAGTCTCTGAGTTCATTTTTAGGATTATGTTTGCAGTGAAATGTATTATAATATTTGTGGTACATTAAATTACTAAGTTAGAAACAAAGTATTTTAAGACTTTAAAAAAGTATTAGAATATATTCTCTTATCATTGCCAGAGTCTGACTAAAATCTTCTCCCATTTCTTATCAGCAGCCTTTTGAAGAATGAAAATATAAGGCTATGTATTTAGTTTTAACAACAAAATTTAATGTAATTTGTATGGTTACAAGTTACCATCAAAATTAATAATTAAATTAATATGTATTTCAGTAATTACCTCCCCAGCTTATATTATTTTCACAAATAAATGCAGCCTGCCTATGTGGTCAATGAAATGATAAAAAACACTGTTCGTGCAGTGTGAGCGTGCAAAAATATTGTAGGGTAGACATTTTTAACTTGAACACATTTACTGAATAAGGGCTTTTCTGAGATCAGTGTCATTTTCATTTTGCCGAGTTTGAAGGCACAGAAATGATCGAATTTAGGCGTATGAGTTTGTGTGTGCACACTTTCTAGGGGTAGGAAAGAGGAGTAAATAGAGTTTTAGAAAAGTAAAATAATCTTCCACTTCTAAGCACTGTATTCATATTAAAATAATTTATCAACAAGTGGGTTATGCATCCTTAGCTTGTGACTACAGCAAGGGCAACAGCTTGAGTTCAAAGTGTATGCTCTCTGAGATTCCCATGTACCTTAGAAGCATGTCACGTGCTTGCCTGGGGTCCATTTGACCGAAGTCCAAGAGGCCTCCCAAGAAAGAGTGAGTCACCCAAGGCAGAGAAAGGTTGAGAAACAAAGGCTCGGATGAAGGAGGAGGGGCTGTTTTAGGTGTGTGCTGTTCATGGTTGTCTTCTACCTGCCCTTCTTGTTTTTCTTAGAGATCGGGCTCAGTCCTAGTGGAGAGACCTGAAAGTGAAACAAACATGAGAGCTTTTCCATTTCCTCCCTAAGTATTTAAGACACTGGGGAGCACAGCAGGCACGGGAGCACTTTGATAGGTGGCAGAAGGTAGGAGGACACAGGACTTCTGTGTATGACTGATGGGAAGGGGCTTTGCCATGCACAGCTCCAGGGGGTGACCGTGAGATGCTGAATCATAGGCAAGGGCCTCAGAAGAGGTACTCTGTCCTCTTCAGGAAGGTGACATCATGAACACGACACTGTGACGTTGGGGCAAGATACGGCATTGACGTGATACAGGCCTTGGGGGAATGGCTGGCTCCTGAAGCTGAGTGATTTTGGAGACATGATAGCCCCAAGTATGGCAGGAGGCATCGCTCATCCGGGTGCTGGAGACACAGAAGGATCCCCTGTGGATCGTGAGCCCCCTGCGGCTCCCAGCAGTGACTCCCACATTAGTCGGTGGGAAAATGAACTAGGGCATGAAACCAAAGCAGCTGTATTCTGTGACTTGCACTCTTACACGACTCCCTCGAGCTCATGTTTGTCTTCTGAGAGCCTTCTTATTTTTCTTAGAGATTGTGCTAGAGCCCAAAGGAGAGGGCTCAAAGCGAAACAAATGAGAGAACTTTTCCAGCGTTTACTAAAATGTCTAAGATACTTGAGGGCATAACGTGGGCAGCATTTTTGTGAACCAGGTAGCAAAATGTAGCTTCTGGAGAAGTGGATGTTCCATATAATCATTTTGTATTTCTGAAAACGAAAACCAAAAGCTCACTATCATCTGGTAATAAGGTGCATAATTATTACTATTTACTGGATGGTTATTAAGTATTAGGGAACATAAGGTTCCCTTAAGTGGAAGTGCATGGATTATTGTACAGTTTCTTCCCGAAGGCCTACAGGAGCTCAAGTCTGAAAGGGCTGCAGGGTAGGGTTGCTCAGGGATCTCAAAGCTGATGAGGGAGGTATTTTAGGTAGCTGTGTCTTTTCCCTGTAAATATCTCTGCTCTTAGCAGAAATTACCTCCTCATTTCTACTAAGATTGATTTTCAAATCAGAGACTTTATTTATGTTCACAGTAGATGTATGTTGTCCCCATTCTGCCATCTGTAAGCCCTGAGATGATTCAGTAAATTATGCCCATTTGGCAGGTGGCAAACCTGAGGCTTATTGCAGTCAACAAGCAGAGATAGAACCTTGATTCAGGCTCAGAGTCACGTTTTTGTACAACCAGTGACCTGCACACTCTTCTCTTAATGTGAACTCCTGCATCCCGTGTGGTTAGGGAGGGGTAAAAGACCTTTAAGCATTAGAAATTTACATTTTAGTAAACTGCCTCACTAAATAGTAGAAAGTACCAGTGGTGTTTTCTCAAATCAAGTGAATGCGATTCCACAGAAGAATAGCCATGTAACTAAATCGTAAATCTGATTCCCTAGTCTGGCAAACCTTCCAATTGTGGTTAATTCCCTTGGCTTCTCTGTCCATCTGACTTTGTGAGACGCTATGAAGATGACCTTTGCTCCTGAGAAAGAACAAGGACTCTAGCTAGAGGTCTGTTTAGTTATGAATCAAGACTACATGGAGCTACCACGAATATGGAGAAATGAGAAGCTTGGTCTCTCCTATGTCAGCCTATCAGGGTAACTGCACGGTTCTTCATGTTGGTATATTTATCTATATACAAACCAGTGGAAAAACTTTATGAGAATTATGCACGGATATTGTCTCTTATAAACACATCAATAGCACAAGCTGTGGGAAAGAAGATTGAGTAAGAATAGAAAGTGATTCCTACTCAGCTTTGCAAGGCTAGGGATCTGAGCGTGTCACCACACACTGCCCTGTCTCGTTATTGGGCTGCTATGTGTGTGATTTTTACTGACTAATTAAATTATAGAGTTTGTGGCAAAGGCCTCGCTTATTCTTTATAGGTACTCTCTGCGGTGCCTTAATGCAGCCCAAGACAGCACAGAGGGCTCATTGAATTATTTTTGTATTGCATTGCATGCTTACAGCTCCCTCCGAATGCATATATCTCAAAACCACCTCATCTACCTCCATTTTATTTGGCCTCCAGTGTGGTATGTGCAATAAATGAAGTATCCTGTTATCCTACAAAGCCCACACCAAATATCAGCCTTTCTAGGAAGCATTTTTAGGCTCATCCCTTTGGCTAAATACGTTCATTCTGCGTTCTAGACATAATTATCTTTTTTTTTTTTTTTTTTTTTTGGTTTTTCTCCGGTACCGGGAACCGAACTCACGACCTTGCGCTTGCCAGGCAGGCGCTTTTTGCCGCTGAGCTAAATCCCCAGCCCCAATTATCTTTCTTTTTAAAACTGGTTTTATTTATCTGTTTTGTCTATGGCTCTGTGATTTCCTGGAAGGCGGGGGTCACACTTTTCCTAGCAACCATAACACCTTCCCCCCATCCTATGATTGCCCATAATAAGTGCTTAATAAACACATACATAAATGACTAGTTCTCATAGTGTGTTTTGGAATAGCAGCTGTTTCTACATGGAAATCTACCTATTTGCTATGAAAATATTTAATTTATTAAAAAAATTTGTAGTAATGGAGTTAGAACCCAGGGTCTCACACAAGCTAGGCAGGTGCTTCACTAGTGAGCTACATCCCTATCCCTTTTTGGTTTTATTTTATTTTTAAACAGGGTCTCACTAAATTGAGCAGGCTGGCCTTGAACTTGCAATCCTCCTGCCTCATCCTCCTGAGCACCTGGGATTACAGGCATGTGCCACTGCACCTGGCTTGAACGTATTTATTTTTAAAAAGGGCCAAACCAGCTCTACACTAATTTTGAGTCACTAAACATCATTCACTTTGATTTAAGTAAAACATGAGACAGTTCCTAAAGTGTGAACCATAGAAATTAAATCCAAATC
Organism: Chinchilla lanigera; assembly: GCF_000276665.1. Lineage (NCBI taxonomy): Eukaryota > Metazoa > Chordata > Mammalia > Rodentia > Chinchillidae > Chinchilla > Chinchilla lanigera. The sequence continues at coordinate 8,806,052 of NW_004955444.1, read as the reverse complement.
TTAGTTTGAGTGCATAACTGGACTATTACATATTCTTATCTGTACTGGCTTCTTCCTTTCTAGAAAGTCTTGGGAGCCCCTCACATGCTGTGTGACATGAAATCAGCAGTTCTTTTTGTGGTGTAGAGAGGACCTCATTTCTCTGCCCCTCACCTATTACTTTTACATAAAAATTGTTTTTGTTTGGCTCTTCTTTTCATACCTAACTTAAATAATAAGACTGCTGCTCTTTCTCCTGTGCAACAGGTTGGTCTTTGAATCTGTGGTTTTCTAATTCATTGTCATGTCGCATTGCTTAGGAGGGAGCCTCTCTTAGCCCTTGGAATGTTAATTTTCTTCTCTCTCTTTTCTAATGTACTAGAAATTTATCTATGAATAATAAGCACATTTCTCAACAGAAATAACAAGTTGGATAATATCTCTGATAAGGCTCATTTGCTTATGTGTAAAGATCCATTGTTTGGCTCTGTTTATAAAATTTATGAGATAATTGATAACTATATGGTATGGCTGTGTTCCAAAATATCTGGCTGCTATCTTTGAACAGCCAAAATGGTTTCCTGAATTTGTATATGGCTTTGGCCTTTTGGCCTATAAATCATAATATCACTGTACAATTTTGGTTCTTAGTATGGCAAAATGCATATTTCTATATCCACATTCTGGACTCTGAAATAAGGGATTTCTCTTCATATATAATAAGCTAATCACCATAATTGCTGGTATTTTCTGAAGCACAGCGGTAGGATAAATGCTGCAGAGTTATTTTGGTACAGCTTTCTGTAGCTGAATTTATGAGTTGTAACTCTTTATCCAAATGAAATACAATTTTATTTGAGGTAGATCTGCAAGTGGGAGAATAACTATTAATGCTGCAATTCCAAAATAACTAATGTACTTGGTTTGAAGCCAGTACACTGTGAGTTCTGGATTTAAGTGCTCATGTGGGAAATACAGAGAGACTTTAACATATGGATTCTCAGAAGAAAATACAACTGTTCTATACAAGAAATATTGAGTTATTCTTAGTACTTTTTAATGTGTGGCTGACTATATATTTTTGAGTGGTGCCATTTTTAACACTTGGCAATTCAAGCCACAGATCTTCATTTCCTGGGGTAATTTTAATAACTCAGCCATTCATACAGCAAGCATTTACTGAGGATTGATGGTATAGCACACATGATTTGGTGAGAAGTGTAAAGAAAGTAGAAGTTCTGTCTTCATTGAATTTATAATATTAGAATACAAAAGCAATAGATGTTTGTATCTGTATATAGATGTGTATATATATATGTGCCCACACATAGGACAAGTGACAAGTAGGAAGAAAAATGGAAATGTGTGTTAATGTATTAAAAAATGTCTACTTCTGGGTGTGGTGTCTCATGCCTGTAGTCCCAGGCATGAAGAGGAGGTTGAGGCGAGACCACTTGAGTCCTAAAGTTTAAGGCCAGACTAACCAACATACTTAGGGTACCATTTCAAACAAACACATAAACAAATAAACTAACTAACTCATTAACTAACTAACTAACAAACAAAAACCTATTACTTCCCTACTCTCCTTTGATGTGGGGAGAGAGTTGCAGCACTTACCTTTGAGGGACTCAGGATGTGATTTGGTGGGGAGGCAGATGTGATTTGGTGGCTGGGTCTCAGCACAGTGGGATGTGGTAAAAGTCAGGGGACAGGCCAACAGTCTGAGTCATCATCAGGGCACTGTTGACACAGCTCCAGGTCCTACTTGTGAGAAGTGGATTCAGAGAATGGTAGTCTGAGGAGGTTCTGGAAAGAAAGTGTAGCCAAGCTGGGTTGTGTGTCCACATACTGAGAGCGGGCAAAGGAGGGAGGAGATTCATGTGAGGTCAGAAAAGCCTCCTTTGAAGAACTCGGTTACATCTTGCAAGAAGTTTATATATGCCATTGGTAAATATTCATAATTTATAGCATTTGATATATGCATTTCAAAGAGAGAGAAATGGGAAGGCAGCCCAGGCAAGAAAAACATCCATGTAATGGTACAAGACATTGGAACAGAGACACATAGGGAGATCAGGCTACTTAAAAAGGGGTCCTTTGAATAAAATGAGATAAAATGAGACAAATTTAGGGATGAACAGCTGGCTGTAGAGTTAGGCCAAATCAGAAAGACGTGAAAACTGTTGAAAAACAATATCACATGGGTGCTGGTTATTCTAGGGTGAGGCAGCGCAGTGTATCAGTTAAAAGCATGGACTGGGTTCAGATCGTGGCTCCACCACGCTCTACTTAACCTCTTCATGGCTTAGTGAACCCATTTATAAAAAAGGGAAAGTAAGTGTTTCTAACAGTGTTGTTAAAAAGATTGAATAAGTTGAATTTTTGAGTGCTTACAACAGCAGCCTAGCACCTTTCTCTTTTTCTCTCTGTTTCTTTCTTTTTTCCTCTTATTCTATCTGTCTGTCTATCTATCATCTATCTATCTATCTATCTATCTATCTATCTATCTATTTATAAATAAATGGATGTTCACTAGGTAGTAGAAAGCTGTTATGGATTCTTAAGTGTAAACAGAATAAAATCACATACGGGAAAGATTCTGGTAGTTACATACACAATAGATTTATTTTATTAGTATATGTTTGCAATACAGAATAGTGATGTTTGTTTCAGGGAGTTGGGATGTATGTATAGCACATCTTGATCATTTACAGGGCAAAACTACATGACAGTAATTTCTGAAGGCTGGAAGATTCTGGGACACTTATGGATATCTGGATAAAAACAGGGGAAGCTCAGAGTAGGGCAGAGAAATACCAAGACATTTGAAGAAAAGAGATTTCAGAGAAAGAACTAGTAGAGCTCAGACGTGTATTGGGGGATATGAGCACTTGCAGCCAAAGGTGACTCTAAGGCAGAAGCTTTGAGAGGCTGGGAAAAGAGTGGCGCCACGCACAATGAATGGGGAAGTTATGCATGAACAGGCCTCAGAGTTTCTCAAGTGAGACTGACGGCGCGTAGCCTGAATTTGCTCAAATAACAATAATCACTAGGTAGAATTTCATCTTCCTTTGTGCTTTTGTGCAAATCTTTTGCCACCTGTTCTAGAAACAATTCAGGATGTGAGCACTCTTTGAATGAAAAGCAAATTCTAAAAGAAGAGATATTTTATTCAAAAACATGTACTTCTGAAGCATTTAATTAAATTCCAAGGGGCTGGGGATTTAGCTCAACGGCAAAAGCGCCTGCCTGGCAAGCGCAAGGTCGTGAGTTCGGTTCCCGGTACCGGAGAAAAACCAAAAAAAAAAAAAATTAAATTCCAAATAAGATAGGGAGGTGTTTCATTCTCCAATCTATTAGAACTTAACCAGATAATGTTGAAAAATTATTTCAGTTAGGAACTAAAAAAACACTGAACAAAACAAAACAAAACAAAAACTAGGTCAAGAAATGACCCAGAGGCAAAGTCTTAAATCTTTAAGGTCGACAGGTCAGTGTACTTTAAGAACTGTAGTTATATTTCTTAATTCTTCAGTGGGCTTAGTCTGTCATGTTAAAGGTTATCCACTCCCATATACCATAGCCCATAATGTCACTCGAGGTATCCATACAGCTTCTCCAGGTATTAAAGCAGCTTGATATGTTTTTGTTACATTAATCTTTTCTCTGAGGCCAGTGATGAGTTCATCTGACTCTTTTCCATCAAGTTGAAAATTCTTTTCAATTAAAAACTCATCTCTACGGATGGTATTAACATTAAGAGAGACCTGTTCTGTCTAGAACAACAAATATTGTGATATCTCAGGAATCGTTCCATAAATCATTGGAAGTAGAAATGACTTCAAGGTTCCTGCATTTTTTTTTTCAGTGAACAAGAGTTGAACTGATGAGAATTTGGCCCATATGGTTTATTGTTGCTAGAATGGATCAGTTTCATCCCAGTGCTTGGACAATTTTGTTGCACATTAATGTGAAATATTGTGAATGTTTTAACGAAGCTATCAGCTATGAAATACTTTATCCAAAACATTATGATTACAAAGGCGATAATAGAAACAGTTTAAACCAGGAGAGAATTCTCTGTTAAAGAGGATTAGAAAGACCATTTATTGAATAGTATGGATTTCTTCCAAGCCCCTGTGTGCAGAAAGCATGCAATGCGTGAATAATTCATCTAGAAATTCTATCGTGAAGTTGTATCAGTTTCCATAGTAAAACCTGGCCGCAGAGGAGGAAAATACATCAACATCTGTGACAAGCTCTATGAAGAGACAGTGGCAAAGCCTTTCAGGCACCAGGAGCAACGCAAAATATAATAAATTCACTTAAGTGTCAAATTTGTGTCGGCTGAATAATGACACCATATGTCTGGGTTGCTATGTCACCATAGGCTGTTCTGAAAAAACACATGGCTTTATAGGAACGGCTGTCAGTCCAGGGAAGAAACCTTGCCGGCTACTGGCTTTCTGTCAGAGGAACCAGAACTCCATAAGTGCAGTGCTTGGTGATCAGGAAGGGCTGTTTATGTGTTAGGGTTGTTTTGTTTTGCTTTTTCTTAATTTGTCATCATCCAGAGGGAGACTTCTAGTTAGACTTCATAAGTCTAGTTAGACGGGCTGTTGTAGGTGTCTTATCCTGCAAACGTGTTGCGGTGAGGCCCTGAAACTCACAGTTGGTCTGCTGTGTGGGTGTTAAAGAAAGACCTTGTCTTTACACATCTCTCTGAGAAACCCTCTTCAGGGCGTTTCAGAGATATTATCTCAGTCATTTCACAGCATCCTCAGGAGGTTTTGAGGACTCGGCTATTACTTTCTCGAGGGGAAACTGAAGCCCAGGAAGACGGTGGTCACACTGGCCATGAGGAGGCATGCTTCTGCTGACAACTCGGGGTTCTTCGCTCAAGGTGGCTGGCATTCACCCAGGCGTGCAGACACTCTCAGTGGGAAGGAGGGTTTTCACTCTCTCCTGGGCCGTTCCCTTTGCCCTGCTGGTGTGCACGGTGAATTTTGGGGTCCACTTCATGGCTGCTGTGTAGCTCTGAAGGCAGAGGCACCGCTCTTGTGTTCAGCAGCCCTGGGAGCGGCGATGCTGCAGATCCCACGCTGGGACACCTTCACTAGACGGACCATCCTTGCACATAGAGTCCATAGCATGGCAATTATATTTGTGTAGCTGCTTAGGTCAGCCTGGGATTCTGGAGAGCACACGGTCTCGCTACACAGGGGAATCAGTGCCCACTACCATCTTTGGCCGAACACAGCTTTGCCTTGGTTTCCCATCAATTATTCCAGTGGCCTTAAAGGAGATCACGTCTAAGATAAAATAGTTGCAACCGGCTGTGTTTACCTTTAATCACAAGACTCTAGGCAAGGAAATTGTGTGCATTGTTCTAAGGAAAATTACTTTGCACATATATTAGTTTTTCAGACGAAAGCCTTCCTCCTGAGAATTTGAAAATACTAAATGAACTTTAATCAATAACCATTTTAAGCGTGGTTCCCAGCAAAGCGGTGGCTACCGAAGTACTTGGAGAGCTTCTGCAGCACGTGTGCGTGTACGTGCGCATGCGCGCAGCCCCGGGAGGCACTGATACATAGGCTCTGGAGAACAGCCTGGGAGGAGAGACTTTGAAAACCTCCTCCCCGGGTGAAGCTGCTGGGAAGTCAGTGATTCGTCAGAGGGCTGCACATGTCCGGGTTCTTTTACCCCCGTCACACGGGAATATCAAACATCAAGTGCAAAGTGAAACAGATAAAAAAGAATTGTGGTTTCCTGAGCAGACAGCAGTGTTTTCCATTCAGCAGTGTAAAGAAATGGAGAGGTAATAAACATGCAGAAGTTCAGAGTGAGCCTGAAAAATGGAGTTTAAGGCCAAAGAAGCCTGGGGAGCAGCCACCGCCAGGATGTGTCTGATGCCCCCCCGCCCCACAGTCCCATCCGAGTTATTAGGGATAATAATCCAGTCCTCTCTCAGCTGCTTTGACCTTTCTTTAAACCAGTCAAAGGAAGCAGGTTATGCAGATAAAGGGTGGCCACAAATTCACAAGTGGCAGGATTTCTGTTTCCTTGAATTTGGACAGAGCTTGTGACGACAGTACTTCAATTAAAAGAACGCAGGGAAACAGTCCCCCGTGTCAGTGCTTGTCTTAAGACTATCTAGGCCAAGAAATGTTGCACTCAGGCATTTTGTTCGACAATCTGAGCTAAGTTCCTGGCCAGAAGTCGGGTATTCCAGCCTAATGGAACCCCTAAAAGCAGCCCCTATCAAAGGTGCAGAGAATAGAAATACCACCCAGCTAAGCCCCGTCAACCGAAGGATCACAAAAATTAACAAAACCAAGTATGTATCGGAGCGGCTTGCTGTGTAGAAGTAGCTGAGACAAAGGGTCAGTATATTTCCCAGTCCATACTAGTCTGAAGTTAGGAAACTGGATTATAATTATAATTTAAAGATCGTATTTTTGGCTGTATGTTCTATTTTGTGGGAATTTCAGCACTCTTGTGTTCTTCCCACATAATTTCTCTAAGGGGTGTTTGGAGTGCAAGTTCCGGGAATCTGCACTTTTGGCTGCCGTGTGGTACTGGCTATTTTAAACTGCTCATTCTGCTGACATCTCTGCTCGGAGCGGATGTCCTTTTCCGTGCTGACACTGAGGGGAGCAGCTCCCTTCACGACTGATGTCGATAGTCATAACTGTGCCAAGCCTGTGGATACCTCGAGCGGCATCCGGGTGCTGTCTCCATTGCTGATGAGGCTCCTGGTGTCATCCCAGCTGATTCTTTGTTTGTAAGGCTGCATGAAGATGTTAAGAAACAGTTTACTATTGCAATGAGTAACCTATGTGTCTATCTCCCCTTGCACTCAATTTAACTAAAGAGGGAAGCTGCTTAGATTCTCTATTATTTTTCAGTGGGCTAATTCAATAGATATAAAATTGAGAACTCTGAATTGTGTTGCTAACATTGAAACATTTATCCTACCGTAAGACTATGGACCAATTGTTATATAATAGGGTCCAGCTGGAGATATTTCTCACTCACACTTTCCTAAGGAGGAATTTATGCTATATTTGGGCAAGCCAAAGTATTGGACTTGCTTTATAGTCTATAAACCACACAAATCAAAGATAAAGGATTTTATCTTTAGATTTCAATGATAGCCTAAATGATGTCCCAACCTAACAAATAAGAAGTATTTAGGAAACAGGTTCGAAATCTGGAGAACAGATTTTGAATTCTAATGCACAAACTAAGTAGGTATTTGGTAGCACATTTATTACATCATATCCTGAAATTATTTTTGAGAAATAGCTATATGCATCTACTTCTATTCTGTATGTTCTAAAGGGACTGTGTCTTCCTCCAGAATTAAAGTCAAAATGGATGGAAGATATTTGGAAGATAGAATAATTGAAAATATGAAGATATATACATCTAATGAGATGGATGGTGGGAGAGAAGCAGGAATAAATATTGAATGAGAGGACATTAAGATGTAATTGTCTTCTGAGATTATATGATGCAGCAGCTTGATTCTCTTGTGTGTGGTTTAGAAAATTAAAGAAAAAGAATTCCTTAATATTTTCTGGGCATGTAGGCATTGAGAGATTAATAAGAAAATGCAGAGACCTTTATACCTAAAACAGAACCCTCTTTGATGCTCTCCTGTAAGATACTAAAGAAATAAGAGCAGAAGGAGATCCTACTGATTATTACTTCTTCCAGTAATACATTGATTCAGTGATTAACCCCCTAACATTGACACATTTTCACTCTCAGGAAACATCTCAGAAAAACTGAAAAGTTGGAAAGAACTGAAAAAATGGACTATTTGATGGTCTAGCAAAAGAAGTCTTGGGGGCCATCTTCACAATGCTAATATTAGAAAGTTATTGCTATTTCCTTCTGAAAGCAAATGGTTCATGGTTTGAATGCTTCTAAATTTTGTTGAACTTGGTAATTTTTATAGTAGAGTATGAACAGGCCCTTGCTGAGTTCACTTGGCTATTTCTCCTCATAATGAACATCTGGTTAAATTCTTATGTACAAATGTGAAGGAATTATATTTTTTTGAGATGCAGTTCTAGGAGTCCATTTGACAATTGGAGTGCTCTTTAGCTTGCCAAAAGATGGTCTGATAACGTTTGGATTTTGAACTTCACTTTGTCAGACACATGGGCAAGAGGCCTACATTTGAGGAATAGATCTTCTGGAAGTAGGACCCCTTAGCCAATTTGGAAGAATTTGAATTTTTTTTGGAACAATGAAGTTGAGTTCTAAACCCTTTCACCACATGTTATAAATATTAACAATGAAGGTAATGTGGGTGGTGGAGACTTTTTTCAAAGTGGGGATTTCAGTCTTGGCTGACATGATAATAAAGTCATTCACTGCGAAACAGAGCAGGAGGTTGTTCTAATTTTATATTTGCCTTATTTTTCACAAAAGTAAAAGGAATAAGAAAGTTCTGTATAGTAATCAAGTTTATAGAGGCAATATTAATGGATAAAATGGGTTAGGCCAAATTACACAAGTATTTATAGTTTGAAATTTGGAGGAGGTGCTGTGCTTAGTAGTTAAGCAAGCAAGATGTGGGGCCAGATGCTCTGGGCTTAGCCAACAGCTCTGCCACTTACAAGCTGTGTAAACCCAAGGTTTGCAGAAGTCGAGCACCTTGCCCAGTGTCCTCAGTCTGATACCTGCTCAAGTTCATCACAGCATTTAACACATGAATTAGGCGTGAGGATTTCTTCTAGTTCTTGGTGCAAGATAGGGGGTGAAATCCTCCGTGTTCAATACATATTTGCTGCTCTCATTACTACTGAGTAGAAACAGTTTCCCATGAACAAACTTATTTACTCAGGAATTTTTGTTTTCTAGATACTGAGACAGACTTTCTTCAATTATAGATTTGACTTTAATGAAATATTCTCTCAAAGAAAATCCTATTATCTTTAATATGTTGGCTCACAGTTTTTAGTCCTTGTATACCTGCTCCTGAATAGATACTAGGCTGGAACACTTCTACCCTACTGGACATGAATCACCTTCCTTTTATTACTGAACCAAAATTGCTTTCATAGGAATGATGTATGGTGAGCATAAGACGTGTCTGTGGCTACAGAGCATTCTGCCTCTATCCTTGGCTGATGTCATGGGAATGTGACACCCTCAGTCAAGCACAGCATGATTCAGTCCATCCTAAATTTAGGAACAAAGTCAGGAAATGTCACTTTCTAATGATGAATTTAAAGAGAGAGAGAGTGAGAGAGAGAGAGAGAGTTCTTTCCTTTTGCTGCAGCGGCTGCAGCCATGAAAATGCTCAGGCTTCAGAAGAGGCTGGCCTCCAGCATCCTCCTTTGCAGCGAAAAGATCTGATTGGACCCCAATGAGACCAGTGAAATTGCCAGTGCCAATTCTGATCAGCAGATTCAGAAGCTGATCAAAGATGGGCCAATCATCCATAAGCCTGTGACCATCCATTTCCAGGTGTGATGCCAGAAAAACATGCTGGTTTACTGTAAGCGGGGGGGGGGGGGGGGGAGGACATCGGCAAGTGGAGAGTGGTAGGACAGATGCCCGGATACTGGATTAGATGACCTGATTATGGAGGATGTGTAGGCAGCCTCGGCGATACTGGGAGTCTAAGAAGATCGACAGCCAGCTGTATCACACCCTGTACCTGAAGGTGAAGGGGAATGTGTTCAAGAACAGGCATTTTTCTCATGGAACACATCCACAGCCTGAAGGCAGACAAGCCCGGCAAGAAGCTCCTGGCTGATCAGGCTGTGAGGCCCACAGGTTGCAGACCAAGGAATTACACAAGCACCATGAGGAACGCCTCCAGGCCAAGAAAGGGACCACCAAGACCCTTTCTAAAGAGGAGGAGACCAGGAAGTAGAGCCTCTATGTACCTAGTGGAGTGGTCCTGAATAAAATAACCCTTGTCCATTAAAAGAGAGAGAGAGAGAGAGAGAGAGAGAG
>NW_004955444.1:8697942-8795986 GCF_000276665.1 Chinchilla lanigera | reverse complement strand
GAGAGAGAGAGAGAGAGAAAGAGAGAGAGAGAGAGAGAGAGAGAGAGAGAGAGAAGGAGAACATACTAAAGGTAAACTTATCTGTTTGTTGGCAGACATAAACCTTCTGGGTAGAGTTTAATTTGTGTGCTGCCCATGAAGTCATTGTATCCCACAGTTGCCCTATAGAAGGTACAGGATTGCTTCTAAATTCAATCAAGTCTCCGGACTTTCTCCCTGAGCCCTGTCAAAGTCATCAGAGTCTTTTGTAGTAATTTTTTTTTTTTTTTTAGAAAAAGAAGGCTGTAATCTATTCATTAGATGTAGAACACATGCTTAAAGGCATTATTATATTATCATTACAGGATGGTGGTGATTTGCTTAAATTCTAGAAAAAGACCAGAAGGCCAATTTATCAAGCTGTCAGCACTGGGCATATGACTGTCCCTTCTGTCTTCTTTGAGAACTATGCCTAGATCTGGAACTGGGCAGTACACGTTATCACTGATGGATGGTACTTCCCATTATTGTCACCCGACACTATATTCACCCTGCCCTTTTAATGTAATTTATTCTTTCAGGTGACTTTTCCTTTAGGGGAAAGAATGATCATGCCCAAGAGCCACTCTCAGCCTTAGGGAGTTATACTTTCCACTGTATATTAATAAATTGGTGTTTCAAATTAGTCTCATGGGTATTTTGTTAATGTCAGTCTCTAGAAACTGATCACTCTGGGTCAATTAAAAAGACAAATATTAGAGTATTGAACTTACACTGGTGGACCGAGCAAGGGCCATAGTGGACCTTTCAGGATGCAGCTAAGCACGGTCAGTCTGGGGTAGATGGCATCTCTGGTCTGGCTCACATGGTGCAAGGACTAGAAATAAAGTCTCTTTTCTTCCACTCTTTCTCTACAGGGACAGATATTACCACATTCCCATTAGGCTAGGCAGTGTTCTGTGTCTTCATAAACTGGAAGAGAGTGGGAAGAAAGTAATTAGATGGACTAAGGAATTCGTGTGTATAACCCCTGAGATCTTGTGGGGTTTCCTAACTCAGCTCCAATTATGATGTCACTAGCACAACATCATTGAAAGTACTTGACTTGGGTTATTACTTTCTTGGCCTCAATCCAGATCCATTAAAATTTGAAGATGATTTTTTATTCTTACATCTCAAACTCTTGGCAAACCTCCAGAGGAGCATGCTCTCCCAAAGTAGTCACATTGTTTGAAGTTAGTCTAATTCAGACGGGTGAGTGAAGGCTGACTGCTAAGGAAACATCTGCTGGTCTGCAGAAAAGTGAAAGAGTAGAATCAAATATTTAAATTCATTCTCATCTCCATGATGTTTGTTATTTAACATTTGAATTTTCATGGGGTTGGAAAAACTCTTATCCTAGGAGAAATAACCCCATAGCCAAAGTTATTAGGACTCAGACAATAAAAGTTTTAATTAGACATATCTTGTTTGTTCTCATAAAAGCTAAAAACAACAGCAACTATTTTTTCCTTTCCTGTTTGACTTAATTCATTGAGAAATACTGTCACAGAAAACCTAAATACCTTCTGAGAAACAGTTTTACATGAGTAATACTTTTCCAGAAAGGAAAAAAAAGGCAACTTTTCCAGAAGGAGGAAAAACAAAAGCTCAGAGTGTCACCTTTTGCTGACAGAAGTTGCCCTCTGCTTTACCTGAAAAAAAGCATCAGCAAATCTTTCTAAGCCAGCCCAGAAAATGCCCATGGGCACCAAACCTGCAGTCTCAGAAACCACTAACAAGGTGATGGCTTTTCATTGACACTCTCTTCCCCTTTGCCAGAAATGTAAAGAAGATGACCTACCTCATAAACTCCTGGCTACCTTTGCTCCCCCTGAAGTCACAAGTTCTTTGTTTATCTTTTCTTTTTGAACCCTGGGAAAAGTATATCAAAGTGATTCAGCCTGCCAAAAGTTTGTGCACTTAGGAGCTGGCGCTGTGACAAGTGCCTGCGGAGAAAAGGATTTCTGTGTTTCTTAGTGTTGTTCTCTCCCTTGAGATGTTTCCAGAGACTTGAAAGGCAGGCTGGGCTGAGAAACTGATTAAAAGTCTCACATTCAAATGGAAAGTCGGTGTGAACCACTAGCTCTTCCCGCTTCCACTCCCAGCCCAGTAAGGCAGGTAGAGGGGATCACTTACCGCAGAAATTAGAGCTGGAAATGACCAGTCTGGCCCTCGTGCCCTTTTTTACCTGGCAAGGGAAGGATTGTGCTTGTGGTCTCCGTTGTTTAGTCTGGTTGAACCTTAAAACACGCTTCAGGAAGAGCACATCCTAAATTTCCTTTGAGAGCTTCCTCCACAGTTGAAAACATAGGAAACTAGTTCTGCTAATAAGCTGGAGATTTCTTTTGGTTAGGCACATCCCATTATTTTGAGGTAGTTCTGGCTTCCTCTGTGCTTTGTGGTCTTAGGAAATTATTTCTTTCTCCGCTTTCTCCACATCTGAAGAGGGGAATTGTAGCATCATTAAAATACTGTTTGGAAATGACTAGAGTCCTGGGGCTAGTGAGAGAGAGTTTAAAGTATTTGCTCCATGACCAGTCATATGTGGTTCAACATTTATCCAGAAAACTCTAGATTTTTTTCCCCCAAAATTGAAAGAAAGCATTGGTGGAGGTTAAAGTTGGCCTGCACTGATGTGGAGATGCCGCTCCCAGAACCTAGAGAATAATCCAGCCCCTATACTCTGAACTGTGCTGGATTCTGAGTTTCATGGGCCTGTCTGATGGGTGTCTTAGGCAACTGGAAGAACCAATGGTATTTTGAGGGAGTGAGCACCCCAACGTTCAAGGCTACCCAGTGTGCAAGTGGCCCTGAGCACCGGTGTCCACACGGCTCCATGTCGTCATGCACCGGTGAGCACCGGTGTCCACACTGCTCCATGTCCTCATGCCACCGGCTCCCCTGTCTAGTGCTCTTGCCTCACTCATTCCCTTCTGAAGTTGTCACCCTGGGAAGCATTTGCCAAACTGTTGAAACTGCAGAGCTGCTGGCTGGTTGCTCCCTCCTGTCCTGTGCTGGCCATTTATATGGTACAGTTCACCTGGCCAGTAAACTGAGTTCCGATGCTTAGGACAGAAGTGACAATTGGGGAATGTTTTCTTTTCTTGTGGTGGTATTGGGGAGAAGGAGGCCTATCAGAACTATTCAAATGGCATGACATGTAATAATTGACATCTAAAGCCAAGTGATACATTAATTTAATCTTCACTTCTGTTCCCATTAGGCAGGTACTATTGTTGTTCCTCTTTTGTAAATAAGCAAAGTCTTGGGGTGTAAGTAACTTGGTTGAGGCCACATTGTTTGTAAGGGAGGGACTGTGTATTTGGACTTCAATCTACTCATACTTTCCTAAATCATCAAGTGGTCTTAGTGATGGTGGTGATCCTACTAATAATACTAGCAAATATTTGTTGAGGACTTATGTACCACACCCTGTGATAAACCTTTCATGTATTATGCTATGTCATCCCCAGAATCATCCTATGACATAGTTTTAATATATCTCTTGATATAAGGAAAATAAAGGGCAAAGAGGCCAAGATTACATTCATACAACGTTGTTTCTTTCAAGGTTATGCTCAATGTTACATAGCTAGTAGGTTGCAGAGCTGTGGATTCAAACTCAAGTGCCCTGACTTTAAAATCTGTGTTTGTCTTATGTACCTGTCTTCCTTGATGACACCATATTTCTTCCCATAGAGGCGGCCCTGCCATTACAGTGGACATTATGCAGGTGTTCAGACATTAATTTAGAAACCAGTCCATTCATAATTTACCCCAGGACTCATTAACCTCCTGAAGACAGAGTTGGCACCCATAAAAGCAGCAGATTGACATAGTGCTCCAGCCTTACGCATTAATTCCCAGTATCATCTGGACCATTGTCCCTTTGCACTGATATTATGTAATTATATATGCTCCAGTAGAACCCAATGTTTCTCTCTTTGGTTTCTTGTCCTTTGTTACACATGCCAAATAATAACGTGAAAGTGCAACAGTGCTGTCTTTCAAAAGACCTTGTGAACTGGCCACAGAGTGGACAAAGCTAAAGAGAGAATTTGATTTTTGATTTTTCAGAGAGAGAGAGAGAGAGAGAGAGAGAGAGAGAGAGAGAGATCATTGCTTGAAAATCAGCTAAGATATGGATGTACAAGGTATCTATTCTCAAGCCATTGGTCTGAAGGAAGATGGAACCAGGTGAGACGTCCCTCAGTAAAAAAGTTGAGTCATTAGTTGAGAATATAAGATGATAAGACAGTCAAGGGACTGTGCATAAAAATGTAAAAAGCATTTCTATTCATTGCTTTGTAACACTGTGGCATGAACAACCCTGCTTGATTAAGCTTACAGATGAGAGAGTTATTTTTCCTTTCCCAGGCATTTAACATTTCTGAGTTCTTTGTGCTCCTTTGACCAAAGTGGTTGGTTCAAGGAGAATCACACAATCCAACTGTTACCAGTTCCTGGTCTTTTGCAAAAACAGTTGATTGAAGGAGACTTTATTTCCTGAGGGATTTAAATCTGGGATGGCACAGGCTCTCCCTGTTGATGGCCAGCACGGGGAGTGGGGGTGGGGGGCAGCAAATGAAGCCATTCTGAAGAGCAGTAGATCTGAGGGACAGAATCTTAGTCTAATTGGGTTTTGATGACAAAATACCATAGATGGGGTGGCTTATAAACAATACGAATTTATTTCTCCAAATCTGGATGCTGGGAAGTCCAAGATCAAGGCACAGGAAGATTTGGTGAGGACTTACTTCCTACATGGTCATCTTTTTGCTGTAATTTGATTTAGTAAACAGGACAAGAGATATCGCTGGCTCTTTTATAGGGGAAACTAATCCTATTCATGAAAGTTCTATCCTCATCATTTAATCATCTCCCCAAGGTCCCACCTCCTAATACCATCACCTTGGAAACTGAGAATTTCAATATATAAGTTTGATGATGGTAGGGGGCATGAGTCACGAATATTTAGCCCATAGCACACAGAGAAACAATATTTGAGCTTGTGATAAATACCCTTCCTGTTTAAACCAATCTGATTTGGATTTTCCAAGCTTTGCCACTCCAATTTCCACAGTGGGGGGCTGGGGATTTAGTTCAGCGGCACAGTGCCTGCCTGGCAAGCACAAGGTCGTGAGTTCGATTCCCAGTACCAGAAAAACAACAACAACAACAACAACAAACACAAAACAACACAGTGGGATTGATAGTGACAGACTGAGTCTTTTAAAAGTTAGATTAAGCAGGGAAAACCAAAGTGAGTATCTGGAAGGGTGTGGACCACGGTGCTAAGCCTGACCAGAGGCAGGCTTAAGACTGAATTTTTTTAAATACTTTTTTTTAGTAAAAAGGACTTATTTCTTTGTTAATAGGAAAATATTATATATACAATTTTAACATTTCCTAAAATTGCGATGCAGTCTTCTTATCACACTGCTCCTTTGTTTCCAACCCTTCCATATTCCAGGTAGGAGTCACGCATGTACTCCTCTAAACTCCCGTGATGACTGTAAGAGAGCTCGCAGATGTGCTTTAGCGCTTACACACCTCATCCGTCTTCCTTCTATAAGGTACGCTTTAGTCTTCTGTCACTTGAGTTAACATCTTTGCTAACCCAACATGTTTCTAAATGCGCTAATCTGGAGAGGTCAGTTACAGAGTTATCTGTCAAATGCAATAATAAATTTATTATGATAACTGCAAACTGGGAGACGATGATGAGTGATAACTTCCAGAGGCACGACGGCGTTTGACGGGGCAGCGGGGAGAGCACAAGCGTGGGACGGATTTGCTTCCTGGTACATCTTCCTTCCGCTCTGACGCGCACCATTCACAAGGAGAAGTAAATGGGAGCCCTTATTTGAAGAAAAGCCCCTCATGTAGGGTGGAGCCTCCACTTAAAGCCAAGGCCACATTTGTCCTTCCTGGCTGCTGTACTTCTGGCTAGGAGCGGGAATTACTCATAAGGGGAAGAGAAGAGGAAACATGGGGTCCTTACAGTGACTGAATTTACTAGCTGCTCTGAATTGGTTTCCTGTGTTTCTTCTTGGGGGAAGAATTCAGAGCAAGTGACCAGAAAAATGAAATAAATAAAATAAAATAAAAAAGTGCTCCTTCTGGGTTTTGGAATACCCTGGGGGTGCGGAGTGAGGAGGGGACATTTCTGATTTTCCAAAAGTCTTAAAATTAAAGCCTAAAGAGAAAATGTCTGCGCTCCTGTGTGTGTGTGTGTGTGTGTGGGGTATTGTTTTTGTGTGCTCCCAAAATTCTAATTTTAATGTTGTAGGCTGAATTCTCCTGAAAGCACATTCTTTGCATTTACCGCGTATCACAGATAAATACTGCTGACTATTGAAATTGAACTGGCCTATTCTACTCAAAATGGAATTTAAAAAAAAAAATTCTGAATAGAAGGACAGCTAAAGTTGCTAACTGATTGCTCTGCTGATCAAGCTGTATTCCATAGCAGCAGAAGCTGGAAAAATGGCATATTTATGTGGATAGGTACATGTGCCTATTTTCCTTTGTGTGTTACTGTATGAGTCATTTATATACTACTTAAGCAGTCATTAGATAAGACACTAATAATATTTATTTCTGAGATTTTATAGCATGTACTGTTTTTTCATTATGAATTTAGACATGTCTTTAGATAAAATGTTAAGAGATGAAAGTGTAGAGACTGGTGGATGGAACCACCATGTACCCATCACTGACATTTAATGCACATTTCCTTTACTTTTTGAAGCACTTGAAAGTTAATCACAGACCTACAACATTTCATCCCTAGTTACTTCCATGCACCTCTAAAATAATTCTTCTAGAACAATGCTGGTGTTATACCTATAAAAATTACTAATACCAGGAAGTATAAGCAACAATATTATAATTTTATGTTGCAATGATTACATTTTATGTTGTTTTAAAGATTATATTTATAATTATCTAAAAATTTGTATCATTGTCAATATGTAATTGTTTTACTTTTTATATTTGGTAAGATCTCAGTGTTGCATATGAAAGAACATATTTCTTGTATTCAGTTTTAGAGGTTTCAGTGAGAACTCCTTGAATGAATCTGCATCAGTTCTTTCCCCCACATTCTTTAACATGTTTTCTGTTCAGAATACACGTGCTTTGGCACCAGGGATAATCATTTATTCCTTTGTGTTTTTTTTAAAGAAATAGATGGCTTACTGTGAGAGCAGTGGAATCTCCCCTCAAGCCATACCTCTGGTGCACATGAGAACAGATGACACACTAACCGCTTTCTATTCTGTGGGGTTCACGTCACCATCTAATGTGTTGGGTGGCTGAGTATAAGAATTTCTATGTTAGACTTTCACAGATAGCTTCTCCGAGGACCTTGTTAGAAGCCACGTGTTTTGACAATGTATGTGGATGCTTTATAAAAACAACTATTAGAAGGTGACCAGCACAAAATCATCTTGGGTACTTGGAAGAGCTCAAAATTTGAATAAAAGACATGTGTTGAGTTTCAGCTTTCTGATTATTAGCTATATGGCCTTGGGCCAATGAATTGAGCTCCAGTTTCTCAATCTGTTAAACAGAATGAATCATAAAGTCATGAGTATTAAATAAGATAAAAAACATTTGAGAAGTACAGTGTTGACATAGGTGATTGTGAAGGAGTGAATTTTATTCTTTATTGACATAGGTGATGTGTTACGGAATGAATTTTACCCCACTCCCCAAATCATATTGGAGACCTACTATCCAATGTGACTGTACTTGGAGTTAGGACTTTTAGGAGTTAATTAAGGTTTGATAAGGCCATAAGGGTGGAATCCTAATCTGATAAGGCTGGTGGCCTTATGCGAGAGGAAGACATCTCTCTTTCTCTTCTTTTTCTCTCTGAACACGCACAGAAGAAAGGCCACACGAGCTGGCAGCTACTGGCATGCCAAAAGGGGGACCAGACCGTGTTGGTATCCTGATCTTAGACTTCCCGCCTTCAGAATTATGAGAAAATACTTTTCAGTTGTTTAATCCACACCGTGAATGGTATTTTGTTGTGGAAATCTGAGCTGATTAATGTAGGGTAGAAGAAAAAAATACATCCAATGGATAGTCTTCCTGTCTATTTCAACTACAAAAAAGTCAAGATACTGCAGTGGGTTTGTGTCATAGAAGGAAAAAAGGCAAAGTAATACAGCAGAGAGAGAAAAAACATGGTCTGGAACGACAGCACTGTGCTTCTTAATGCTCGGTATGGAGCTTCAGTCCTCTGTGTGATCTTGGGCAAGTCACTGGGGACTTTAGTTTCCTAATTCTAAAATAAAGGTAAAAACAGTTTTTTAAAGGTCTTCCTTCTTCCTCTTGGAAGTATATCTGAGCTGCCACAATCATTCTCTTCTCCTAATGAAACAATGAAAAATAAAACACTTGAGAACTTTCTAGGGTTGCGGGGGGCCATACTTTTTAAGTGATGCTGATACTCTTGCATCTGGAAAAGCACATAGTATTTGTCTGGGAGGCTGACCTGCTACTTTCTCTCTGGAGTTCATTCTTGTACCTGGTCTTTATGTTAAGTAGCTTATAGGTAGAGCTGATACATTTTGAAAATTCAATAGACAGTTATAGTGATATTATTAACCCAAATGAAAGTACATTAAATCTTATTTTATACCTTGTTTTGAGCCTGGCTTTGTCACAATGATTTTGAACGTTTGTGCACATGCACAAACTCATAGCTAAATACACTGTAGTAGCTTGAAATGTCAGCCTGGAGCTTGCGAATGTGACCTGATTTGGAAAAATGATCCTTGCAGATATAACTAAGTATCTTCAGGTAAAGTCATCCTAGGTTATCTAGGGGGGCCTTGTAAGAGGCATATGGGGAGAAGACACAGAAGGGCAGAAAACTGTGAAAGCAGAGGCGAACATGGAGTAATGCAGCCATAGCCGCAGAATGCTGGGACCACCTGGCAGCTGAAGGTGGTGACGAAGGATTCTCCTTCAGTGCCTTTGGAGGGTCATGGCCCTGTGCATGCCTTAGATTCTTTACTTCCAAAATCATGAGAGAATAAATGTATGTCTTCTATAAGCCACCTGATTTGTACTAGTGTGTTGTGGAATTCTAGTCATCTAATATATAGACTCTTATTTTGATATAGATTTATCATATACCTCTTCCTATCAGATACATTAACTAGATTTCAATGACTGTGTATCTTCTGGAAAGGCAAGCATAGCTCTAGAATTAAATTCCCAAGCTCTGGGTGCTCTGACATCAAAATGAGTAGTTAACAGTGTGCTAATATGTTTTTGGTTGAGGGCAGAGCAGTCTTTCAGGTCGACAGTATTAGTTCAGTTTTCAGACTTACAGGGATAGTGGTAAGGTCGAGAGAAAAGGTGACTTTTTGTGTGAACAATGTTCTTCAACCTCCGCACCACTGACCCTGGGGTAGAATAATACTTCATTATGAAGCGGGGGACACTATGAATGTGGAACAAGAAACATCCTTGTCTGCTGTTCACTAGGTGTCACCAGCCCCTCCTCCACCCTTCCCCAGTTGTGACATCACATCAAAAATGTATCCAGACATTATCAAATGTCCCCTGGGGGTGGGAACAGAATCACCCCCTACTGAGAGCTGCTGGTTAAAAAGATGGCAAAAAGTATAGGCACTGTGGTATTGATAACAAAATTGCCTGAGAATAATATCAGTAATAAAACAAATTCAGAAGAAAGTTTTCTATGGAGAACTACTTTCCTAATAATGATAACTGATTCCACTGTAACCCTAAATAAAAGTGGATCTATATGAGAAAAGATGTGTCATGATTATTGTTTTGACAATGTCTAGTGTCAAAGCGAATCATCCTGACAAAAGAGAGCTCTTGTCTATTTATCTAGCTACCTACACACACATGTATATATGTACACAAAACATGCTCATACATGTATATATACACACAAAAAAGTGCCCATACATGTACATATGTGTGCATGGATAAAACTTTCCACATATTTATAGAAATGTCTACAAGTACTCACATATGTATGGAACAGATATATGCATACATATTTAAATGCTTATTTACAAAGAGGGCCACAAAAACATTATACTTTACTGTGTTGCATAGATAGTCTTCATTTCTATTAATGAAGAAATGGATTTAAAACCTCTGAGAAAGTACTTCCTTTAGAAAGAGCCACAGCCCACATTAGCACAAGTATAAAAAGTTCTGAGTGGAACAATAATGTTGGTATTGTTCAAAAACCCTCCCTTCCCTCACAAAACCAAGACGCACTCAGCTAATGTGAAAACAGAATTCTGTTCTTTCATTTGTTCTCTCCAGAGTGCTTATTACGTGCTTGGAACTTCGTGATCTTCCCCGTTCTGTCCTGTGAGTCACACAGCTGAGAACCCCTCTATTTATGTGCACTGTTGCCTCATGTGCTTTATAAGTCAAGGATAATTACAGTGAATCTGTTGTTCTAAAACGTACGTGGCAAGCTTGGGATCTTCTACTCCTAGAAAAATGTACACAGCAGGGAAAAGTTTCCCTGGAGAACATTTAAATTCTTCCTTTAGGAGAGAAACAGCTGCCTTTACCTGTGAGGTATACGCTTGCAAGGGTGAAGCCAGGCTGAGAGTCGCTCAGGGCCATTTCCAGACTGCGGGGCTGCCCTGACCAGGCAGGCGCAGCAGCCCCCCAACTGCCTTAGTGGGACACCAATTCCTAGTGCCGGCATCATCACAGAGGCGCTTTGGACACAAATCAGTTTTGGGGAGAAACTCTCGTGGTCCCATGGAGCAAGAGAACTTGTAGGGAGAATCTTTTTGAAATTGATTTTTAAAATTAAAGTCCATGGATCACAAGGTCATCAGCAGATGTGAAAAGTGCTCCAGGTTTTCAATGATGAAAGGTAAATCAGCATAGAGGTGTAGGAAAATGATATCACACGGATAACAAAATGATTTTTTTTGAGGGAGAAAGTATTCTCTCTTTTGAGAGAAAAGTATTTCTTTGGCAGTCAGAGGGTCTTTTTTCTGCTAGTGTCATATTCCCTGTTGGGAATTATTAACAAAGTACTTGGGGTGGTGTAGGGTAGTCATAGATGGCTGAATTACAGTTTGGAGACATCTCCTACAGGTGCATAGTTTGAGAATTAACTGTATTGCTTGGAATAATTCCAAGAAGTCCAGTTCTGCCTACGGACTGCACTAACAAGCTTTGGAAGGAAAGACACCTGCGCCTGGCCAGCTGCCTGAGGCAACATGGCATGGTCCGTTCAGTGCCAGGCTGACCACTGCTGTGTGGCTGCTGATCTCATGAGCTGGGTTTTTCCACAGTTAAGTGGAATGAGAACTCGCTCCTCACCACCCTTGCTTTTGCTTGTACAAGTGCTGGGTTTTGCCCACATGAACAATTCCAAACCAAAATGTAAGCCTCATTTGTGGTTACTAGCATGGATCCTGATGGAAAATTTGACCATGAATACACAAAAGTTATGTGGAAAAAAGAAATCATCTGGTACAGAAAACAGGAAATAATTTAAAAAATAGATTGCATAACTCACACTTTCTTCCCTGTCTCAGCAGCCCGCTACGGCCCATAAAAGGGGGTGCAGCTGATAATAGCCACTACTGTCATCACTACTAAATTTCAGTGTAAGTCCCACCAATGGATAGCTAGTCCTCAGTCCTACCCCTTTTTCATGGTCCTGAAAGAGGCCTCGTTCTCTTCTCCACCTTGAATACTCCTCGGAAGTGGGGTGACGCCAGTATTTGCTTCATCCTCTCACTTCTGTGGCTCTTGCCTAGCTCAGTCCTAGGGGTTACATTTGCTAGGGTTGGGGTAGGATCCTTCTTACCTAATGGCATGTGTTATTTTCAGTCTTCTGAAGCAGGATGATCTTTGTCTTCCCTGGTTGAAGCACCATTGGGACCCTCAAGGAAACCCTCCCCAGTCCAACTATGCTGCTTAGGCTCCACTGTCAACCAGAGTGGATTGAGAGACCCCCTGGAGAGGAGATTGGAATGTGAGAGCATTATCTCCATCAATGGGTTAGCCTACTGATGGTTCATAGCTTAATGGGTTATTTGGAGGTGAGGTCTAGTTAGAGGAAAGGGGTCATGAGGGCGTGAGCTGGGGACTTTATCTGATTCCTAGCTCCTTCCTCTGAGCCTCTGGCTTGCTCTCTGCTTCTTGGATGCCATGGGTGGAGCATCTTTCCTTCACTCTGGCCTTTTGTCATGATGCCTATGTGTCGGAGCCAGCTGTCCAGAGACTGAAACCTCTGAAACTGCAAGCTAATATTGACCTCTCTTCCTTGGAGTTATGGGAGTCAGGTATTTTGTCCCAGGAACAGGGAAGCTGACTGATCCACCAACTTATGTGATGAAAGGAGTGGTGGTAAAGATAGATAAATGATAGAAAGATGGATGATACAAAGGTGACAGTTGAACATGTGGACAATTACTGTCTCTCAATCTTATAAAATTTGTGCATGAAATCATCTTTAGAAAACTAGATTTTATCAAAATCCCTAATTCTAAGCAGAAGCGTCCTTGTAGAATGCCAGTGCTTTACACTTCAGGTCCCAGCAGAGACTTTTGTGGAAGTTCTGGAGCACATTTCTTTCAGGCCGACTGATGCTTGGTTTGCCTTTTCAGCTTTCTGTGGACCATTCTCTAAGGAAATGTGCAACTGGTCTCCCAGGAAATGTGTCACGTGAGTGCCCTGAACACCTTAACGCAATTAAAATTGTAAGTCTCAAATCAAACTCAGGCTTTCAGACCAGGATCCACATTGTGTTTGCTTCCAAAGTCACCCTCCATGTAAGCTGTATTGTGTCACCGCTCTCCATTTAGAAAATAAAATCTCTTTCACAGTTGCTTGCTTTCCTTTCTTCTTCATTTCTTTCACAGTTTGAAATAGAAATGTCATCTGAAAGTGACCCGTTGGGGGCTTTAAGATCTGTCAAGTAAGGGGATTTAGGGGAAAGGGCTGTGGGACCAACTCTTTTTCTGTCAGTTCCCTACCTTCTACTATAGCACAAGCAGGCAACTTAATCCTCAGGGGAGGAGTGTGGAGCCCTACATCACTGTAATTTTAAATTTTTTTTTTCTTTTTCATTGTGGTAAAAAATATATATAACATAAAACTTACCATTATCACTTGCCTTAAGTATACAATTATGTGGCATTAAGTGCTGTCATATGTTTTAATCCTTTCCACCACTGATGAACATTAAGGTGGTTTCCAACATTTTAAAAAATGCCATTGTGGTAAAATACTTAGTATGAGGTCTGCCCTCTTAACAAATGTTAAGGAGCACAATGGTGATTATTGTTAACTATAGGTATAATATTGTACAGAAGCTTTCTAGAGATTATCTTGCTTAACTAAAAGTTCATGCCCATTAATTAAACTCACTTTCCCTGCTCCTGAGCCCAGGGCAATCACCATTTCTTTCTGCAATTCTATAAGCTTGGCTATTTTAGATACCTATTATCTGTAGAATTATGCAGTGTTTGTCTTTCTGTGTTGGGTTTATTTTGCTTAGCATAATATACATATTACAGTTTCATCCATATTGTCAAATGTTGCAAAACTTCCTTTTTATAAAAAGCTAAATAGTATGCCACTCTGTGTATATACTATGTATTATTTATCCACTGATTTCTTCATAAACATTTTATGACAAAAATGAGAGTGCTAATAGATTGATTGCTTACTTTTCAAGCTCTTCATTTCATTTCTTTTGGGTGAATACACAGAAATGGGATATTCTTCTTTGGAGAAATGTCTATTCAAATCCATTGCCCATTTAAAAATTAAGTAATTTTTTTTGTTATTGGGTTGGACAAATTCCTTTTATATTAAAGATTAACAATTAAACCTTTCTTATATCTATATATCTATATATATATATATATATCTTGTTTATGGTGTAAGGATCTAATTTCATATAGAAATAACTGTCTTTTTTATTATGTATTCCTAGCACTTTTATGAAAGATCAGTTGATTCTATATGTATGGATTTATTTCTGGGCTGTTTTATTCCACTGGTCTATATGTTTGTTTGTATGCAAGTACTGTGCTGTTTTGATCATAATAGTTTTGTAACATATTTTGAAATCAGGAGGTGTGATGCTTCCAACTTTGTTTTTCTTTCTCCAGATTGACTTAGTCTGTGGTAATTCCATATGAATTGTAGAATTATTTTTCTATTTTGGTAAGAAATACCACTGTGAACTTGATAGGTATAACATTGAATCTGCAACTCATTTGAGGTAGCACAGCAATTTTTTTTTCTTTTTGAGACAGAGTCTTACTCTGTAATTCAGGCTGTTTTCACACTCACTAGGTAGCCATGCTAGCCTTGAGCTCACAGCAATCCTCCTACCTCAGCCACCCGTGTGCTGGGATTATAGGTGTGCACCACCATGCCCAGCCTGGATAACAGAGGAATTTTAACAGAATTAAGACTTTCAGTCTGTGAACACAAATGTTTTTCATTTATTTGTGTCTTCTTTAATTTCTTTCATCAGTGTTTTGTGGTTTTTTTGTATACACATCTTTTGGCTCCTTAATTAGGTTTATTCTTAAGTGTCATAGTCATTTTGGTGTTTTTGTAAATATGATGGTTTTCTTAATTTTCTGTTCAGACAGTTTGTTGTTAATGTAGAGAAATGAAATGATATTGTCTGTTGATTTTATATCTTGAAATTTTTCTGAATTTGTTAGTTTGAACAGATTTTCTTTAAATGACTTTTTAAGGGTTTTCTATACATCAGATCATTTCGTGTGTGAATAGAGACCATTTTAATTCTTCCTTCCTAATTTTGATGCCTTTTATTTCTTTTTCTTACCTAACTTCTCTGGCTAGGGTTTCCAGTAGTATTTTGACTAGAAGTTGTAAGAAGGGGTCTTATTCTTATCCTTGCCTTAATCATGATCTTAGAGAGAAAGTTTTCAATTTTTCACTGTTAGTGTTGTTATGTGTGGACTTTATATTTGACTCTTCTTTTAAAAGACAAGTTCTTCCTATGTAGTTCAGACTTGTTCTGAATTAATTATGTGGCCCAGGCTGGCCTTGAACTCATAGCAATCCACCCACCTCAGTCTTTTGAGTCCTGATATTACAGGTGTGACCCACCACACCCAGCTTATATATCATGCTTATTATTTTTTTTTTTTTGGTTTTTCTCCGGTACCGGGAACCGAACTCATGACCTTGCGCTTGCCAGGCAGGCGCTTTTGCCGCTGAGCTAAATCCCCAGCCCTATAATGCTTATTTTGAGATAGTTTTACTTGATTCCTAATTTGTTGAAACCTTTTTTTTAATAATGAAAGAGCACTCAATTTTGTCAAACATTTTTTCTTCATTTATTGAGATGATTTACCTGTGATTTCCATCCTTTATTCTTTGATATTCTGTGTTACATTAACTGATGTTTGTGTGCTATTCCATCCTTGCATCCTAGGGCTATATCCCACTTGGTCACTAAGTAGCATCTTTTAATATACTGTTGGAATTGGTTTACTAGTACTTTGTTAAAGACATTTGCATCTGTGTTCATCAGAGATATTGGCCTGTGGTTTTCTTTTCCCTCAGTGTTTTCATCTGCCTTTGGTACTGAGGTAATTCTAGGTTCCTAAAATGAATTTAAAAACATTCCTTCATCTTAAGTATTTTTGAAATTGAGACACTTTGAATGTTTGGTAGAATTCACCAATGAGTGCTCCGGTTTGGAGCTTTTTTGGGGGAGAGGTACTGATTACTGATTCATTCTTTGTATCAGAAAGTTTGGGGGGCTGGGGATTTAGCTCAGCGGCAAAGCACCTGCCTGGCAAGCGCAAGGTCGTGAGTTCGGTTCCTGGTACCAGAGAAAAACCGAAAAAAAAAAAAAAAACAGGGGCTGGGGATTTAGCTCAGCGGCAAAGCGCCTGCCTGGCATGTGCAAGGTCGTGAGTTCGGTTCCTGGTACCGGAGAAAAACCAAAAAGAAAAAAAAAAAAAAGATTCTTATTTGGGGCTGGGGATTTAGCTCAGCTGCAAAGCGCCTGCCTGGCATGTGCAAGGTCGTGAGTTCGGTTCCCGGTACCAGAAAAAAAACAAAAAAAAAAAAAAAAAGAAAGTTTGGAGTTTGTTTCATCATTATTTCTTTGATTTTATGATTTTAGGTTGTACGTTTCTGTTAACTTTTGATTTCTTCTAGTTATCCCATTTATTGGTATATAATTATTCCTAAGTACCTCAGGATCCTTTTTATTTCTGCAGCATCAGTTTTAATGTTCCCTTTTTCATTTCTGATTTTATTTATTTAAATTTTCTCTATCTTTTTTAGTCCAGTTAAGAATTTGTCAACTTGTTTATTTTATCAAAAAACAAAATCTCAGTTTTTTCTAATTTCTCTATTGCCTGCTAGATTTTAATCTGCTTTATTCTTTGTTGTTTCTTTCCTTCTGCTAATTTTGGGCTTAGCTTGGTTTCCTTAAAATTTTCTAGTTATTTAAGGTACAAAGTTAGGTTTATGAGAGCTTTCTTCTTTTTAAATGCAAATATTAATCACTATGGACTTCTTAATACTGCTTTTACTACATTCTTTAAGTTTTCATATGTTTTGTTTTGTTTAAGAGTCTCACTATGCAGTTCACTAAGTAGCCCAGGCTGGTTTCAAACTCACAGCCATCCTCCTACCTCAGCCTCATGAGTGCTGGCATTAGAGGTGTGCACCACTACACCTGGCAGTATTTTTAAATTTCATTTGTCTCATGGTGTTTTTAAATGTACTCTTTTATTCTTTGACTGAATGGTTGTTCATGCATGTGTTGTTAATTTGCACGTATTTATAAATTTTCCCTTTTTCCTTCTAGTATTTGGTATTTGATTTGGTATTTAGTATTTGATTTCTGGTTTTATTCTGTTGTGATCTGAAAAGATTCTTGGCGTAACTTCAATTTATTTGTTTTCTGACTTGTTTTGTGCACTAACATGTATTCTATTCTTGACAGAGTTCATACAATCTTGAAAAGAATGTGTATTCTTCTGTTGATTAATAAAATATTCTTACATGTCTTTTAGGATCATTTGGCTTATGTTATTCAAGTTTACTTTTTCCTTATTGATCTTCTCTTGGCATATTTTATCTATTATTAGAAGGGGGTATTAAACTCTTTTCCTATCACCTACTATTGTTGTATTGCTATTTCTCCCTTCAGTTCTGCTGATATTTACTCTATATGTTTAAATATTCTTGAATGCATAAATACATGATGTGATAAAAGATGTGAATGCTTAAATTAAAAGTAAGAATTAGAGTAAAAGACTTGTTGCCATTAACCCTCCTCAAAATACTCCCACTAGCTCCAAACACACTTATCCCACATTCTTGCCACTTTCTGAAGGAATTTTAGAAGTTCTCATGAGTGTCTTTAGTTGTGTTGTGGCTGCTTCAATGTCTTGAACTGATTCAAAATTTTTAACAGTAATTATGACTTTGAGAAAGAGCCAGAACTTGCATGATGCCAGATGCAGTAAATAAGGTGGATGAGGACACTCCTTGTTTTTATGAGCCTGTTTGTCTATTGGATGTTAAGCAGCAGGAACATTCACAGTATTTTTGATCACACCTCATAAAGCCATGAAAAAGGACTTCTACAAGTGTTTCAGAAAAATGGCAGGAGTAATAGAATAAATGTGCTTGAAGTGAGGGAAATTACTTTAAAGGAGACTAGTGGCGATGTATCTTTTAAAATAATAATAAATAACAATATTTTAAAAAAAATTTAAACATTCACTGTATATTTTGATCATACTACATAATTGCTGTAAATTCCTGATGAATCGACCCTTGGCCACCCCTTCACTTTCAGCTTGTGTGTGTTCTTAAACCCAAAATAAATTTCTCACAGATAGCATATTTTTGCTGTTGCATTTTTATTATATATAATTTATGAATATTAATTGTACAAATTGATAGGTTTCACTACAACATTTATGCCAGGAATATGTTGTGCCTTGATCATGTCCACCTTTGGGTCTTGTTTTTTATCCAGTCAGCTACTCTACTCATTTTGGAAGGAGAGTTTAAACCATTCATATGTAATTATTGATAGGGAAGTGTTACTCTGCCGTTTAAGTTGTTTTCTGTCTTATACTTTTGTTCCCTTTTCCTCTCTTGAAGCTTTCCTTTGTGTTTTGTTAATTTTTATGCACTGATATGGTTTGAGTTCTTTTTTGTGTATAATTTCTATAAGTACTATTTGTGTGTGTAGTTACGTAGGAGATTACATAAAATATAACATTAGTAGTCTATTTCAAACTGATAATTCAATTATATAGAACAATTCTGCACTTTAACTCCTCCTACCATATTCTATGTCATTGTTGTCACAGTTTATATCTGCTCATGTTGTGTATCTTTTACCTTATTTCTGTTACAGTTATTTTTAATACTTTGTCTTTTAACTTTTATACTGGACTGAAAAGTGATCCACTCCCCATACTATATTAATACAGTATTCTGTATTTGCATATGTGTTTACTTTTACCAGTGAGTTTTATACTTATGCTATCATGCAGCTGTTTGATTTAATTTGAAGAACTCATCTTAGCATTTCTTGAAAGGCAAATATAGTGGTGTAGACTTGCTGTAGCTTTTGTTTGTCTAAGAAAGTCTTTGTCTATCCTTTATGTTTGAATGATGGGGTATAATATTTTTTGGTTGGCAGAGTTTTTTGTTACAACACTTTTAATATGTCTTTCCCTCTCTTCTGGCCTCTGGTTTTTCAACAGAAAAACCCACTTATAGTGATCTAGGGGTTCCCTTTATGTAATGAGTTGGTTTTCTCTTGTTTTAAAAATCTTTGTCTTTGATTTTGACAGTTTGATCATAATGTATCTTGTTGCACATTTCTTTGAATTCATTTTATTTGGCATCCTTTGTGCTTCTTGTATTTGTATGATAATCTCCTAACTAGATCTGGAAGTTTTCAGTCATTATCTCTTTGGATAACTTCCCTGGTCCTTTTCTTCCTTCTGATACCCCCATAGTACATATGTGTCCCTTAAGCTTTCATCACCCCTTTTCATCTCTGTTCTCCTCTGACTGAATTATTTCCAGTAATATGACTTTGAATTCTCTGGTTCTTCTCCTTGATCTAGTGGGTCATCTCTAGTGCATTTTTAGTTCAGTTATTATGTTTTTCAGCTCCATGATTTCATCTTGGTACTTTTAAAATATTTTCTATCTCTTTGTTGAAATTCTTGCTTTGCTCATACATTGTTCTCTTGACTTTGATGAGTGTCTTTATAACAGTGATTTTCAATTTTCTACCAGGTAATCTTGGTACCAGTCATCTTGGCCAAATATCTTGGAGACCTCTACCAATTCTTTCTCTCTCTAAGAAGAAGGCAATTGTGATTTTTTCCTACTGGCTACCTGTTGTGTTGGAGGTAATGTGTGGAACGGAGTTATAGTGTCTACCTATCA
Source organism: Chinchilla lanigera (assembly GCF_000276665.1). Taxonomy (NCBI): domain Eukaryota; kingdom Metazoa; phylum Chordata; class Mammalia; order Rodentia; family Chinchillidae; genus Chinchilla; species Chinchilla lanigera. The sequence goes on along the minus strand of NW_004955444.1, from coordinate 8,776,483 downwards.
TAACCAATGTCCCCACTCTACCCAAGGTAACTTGTTCCAGGTCTGTTGGAGCTTCAGGACTGGCAAGTCTGATGTAATTCTTTCAGCATCCCCAGAGACATTGGGGTGCTAGGTACATAGATCAATCTTACCAACTGTTGTGGTTTGTATCTAGATGTCCCCTCCCCAAAGCCTCATGTGTTCATATGTGGGGCTTTTAGGAGATAGCTGGGATTAAGTGTGTGATGCTGGGATTAAAAATATCCCATGTTGGGTGTGGGTGGTGCTAGTCAACTGGCTTACAGCCAGAATAGGATATAAAAGGACAGAAGGAAGCTGCTGCTGCTTGCTGGCTGCTGCTGCTTCTGATACTGGTTGTTGATTACTGCCCTGCCATTCCATGGACTGTTTCTCCTCTTTGATGGGCTTTTTCTACACCACCATGCTTTGGTACCAGCCCACTATGGACTGAAACCTCTGCAAACTGTGAGCTGAAATAAATCTTTCTCACTCTAACTTTGGGTGTCAGGTATTTTATTTTAGTAATGAGAAAAATGACAAAGACACTCAGCTCCCAACTTAGACATGGGATGCTTTGTTCATTCAATCTTTATTGAGCTAAGGGGAGGATCTATGGTGTGTATTGGTCCAGGATGCTATCCCTGTTTTCCCCAGGAACTAGACTATACTGTACTGGCCAGAGCTGCAAGACTGGTGAGACAGAAGCCAATCCTCAGAAAAATTTAGCTCACTGCACATATAAGCCAATCTTTTCACTCTCTGGGAGAAGCTATGAACTGAGGGTATCTTCCTGATAATATGGTGCTATGCTGTGTGTGGATTCTGGTGAGCATGTGTTCTAAATATCCCTACCAGCCTTAGTGAGTCTGATTTCGTGTTTGCTTCGGGAACATGAGTCTTTCAAATGGTTTCTAGATTTATTGCAAAAGTAATTTTTTGCAAAGTGTTGCTAAATAGGTATGTTTGTGGGGGAAAAGAGCCCAGGGCTTCCTGCCTTTCCATTTGCTGATATCTGAGCATGATCTAGTCTTGACAGAGAACACATTACTTCATTTTACCATCATCATCATAAACAACTGAATTAGCCTTTCATTATCAAAGTCCTAAAAGGGTATTTCTAAGTGGCTGAAGTGGGGAGAGGAGGAACAAAGCAATAAGTATACCTCTGCTTCACACCAGGGCATTGTTTTCTTTTCTTGTTTTTTCATAAATGTGAAGTTCTTTATACACTTGTCTGTTAGTGCTTACAGGAGCTGTAAGACAGGAGGTTCAACCAGAAAGAGTAGATTTTCTTTCCATTTTGAGCAAACAGACCTAATGAAACACCAGGGAATGGTGATTTGGGGCTGCCTCCATCTTCCCCTTTTATTTATGGAGATACCTAATCCTCAAAGTGAAAACTTAGAAAATAAAAAAGAGGCCATGTAACTATGTTACAGTCACTTTTCATGTGTAATTTCTCTTATTATCTCATACAATACATTTATGGATTTTTTGTTTTTATGATATTCGAGATTGAACACAGGGCCTTTGCCCTGAGATACATACCCAGTGCCTTTTGAGACAGGATCTCACTGAGTCACTGAAATGCCCAGGCTGGGGTCAAACTTAGGAGCCTCTTGCTGCAGTCTCCCAGAGTGCTGGGGTTATAGGTGTGGACCACCAAACCCACCATAGAAATTCTTAATGATTTAAAATATTTCCAAAATCTAATAAAATTTTTATTCATATGTCTTTTCTTCTATCTGTCCCCACTGCAGAATATCTAAACTCTTCAGTTTTGTTTAGCTACAGCTAATTTTGAATTGTAATTTGTTGCTTTCTGGTTGTGATCAGAAGAAAGATAAAGATACTAGTAGGATTTAGATTCTTAAGTAATTGATTTTTCTAAAACTGGGTGGATTTTTATTTTTAAACTGTAATCCTAAAGATTAGAAGACATTTCTGAGTGGTGGTAAACCACATGCATGCTCCCAGAGCCTCTTCCTGGTCTCGCTGGGGAATAAATCTGCACAGTATTTTTGATATTCTCATTCCTTCTTTTTGATAAATGGTTAGCATTGGGATAGTATTTATTTCTGTACATTGTGATTCCTGCCAGGAGATTTTTTCAGTTTGATCATTTGCGCTTTCTTAAATTAAAGGAATTAATGTGTAGCTATTAGAAAGGTACAGGAAATATCAAATATGCACCTTATACTCTGAGCAAGTATGGAATTACATAGCTGTGAGTAGTAGAGGCTCCACACCCCACGTTCTCCATCAAAAAACTTGATTGCTTTAACACTTTAAGGGACATTTTTATCTTAACCAAGAGCAGGATAGAGGTAGGTAGACCAGGACTGGCATAGGAACTTCATGAGAAATTTAGGACTTGATCTTCTACTTCTCTACTCATAAGATGTGTTTTTGTCCTTATTCTCCCAATAACATATGGAGCCAGAGTCAATCTGTGACTAACGGGGCAGATGAAAGGGCAAAGAGAAGTTGTAGTTCTTAAAGGGTTTTTGATGTTTTGTCTTGTACCTCCTTTTTGTATGTCATTCCTGAAACTATTGCTTGTGACCACTCCTCTCTGTAAAGGAGGCTGGAAAATGCTGTTGCTTACTATTGTTTTATTTTGTAACTGAGCACATTAAAACCATAAAAGAATGAGATTCTACTGCAAAGGAGAAATTGATTGGCTATTGGAGAGATATTGATAGGTCTACCCTTCTTATCTATAAACAATGTTTTAATATGTCAATTAGAAAAACATTTTACAGAACCAACTTCTAAAATCCCCAGATAACTTTCTTTTTTCCAGATAACTTTTTGCACTTGCTTTTTCTTTTTATTTATTTATTTATTTATTTATTTTTGGTTTTTCTCCGGTACCGGGAACTGAACTCACAACCTTGCTCTTGCCAGGCAGGCGCTTTGCCACTGAGCTAAATCCCCAGTCCCTGCTTTTTCTTTTTTTCATCCCCATGGCAGCATAGTTTTATGGCAGTGATGGTGAACCTACAGCTCATGTGCCGCCATGGTTCTTTGTATCACTGAAAGTTCTAAGAAGTTCACCAGCACTGTTCAGCATCACTGTTGTATGGTACTGGGGAGACTAACTGTAAACTCTTCAGTTTTGTCTATGCATTGCTACTTTGGAAACATTCTCCATAATGAGGGCCATTTATATTTAAGCACATTTCTACTGGTAAAATATCCAATCTAACAACCCGGAGCATTAAACACCTCCTTAAATCTCCTCATATGGTTTACTCTTCAGCTTACAACACGGTTTACACCGTTCTCCCAAAGAGGCAGTCAAATTGATCATAGCCACCTGTTTCCCCTCCTCCAGCCCTCATGGAGAAGCACACAGCATCTGCCTTTCAGCTACTGCAGGGCTCCCTTTGAAGTCACAACTTGCTGAGCCATCCTAGTAGATGCAGCAGCACTTAGTCTTGCCTTTTAAACTGAAATATTTGCCCGTGAATTTCTAAGTTTATGCATTTTAACACTAACCCCAATCCTTTGGTCTTGATTTTCTTCATTTAAAAATGTTCCCAACTCCTTAGTTGTGTTCCCAACTCCTTAGTTCTCCAGACTAGGTTTTCATTATAAACAGTGCTACCTTTTCATTCTAAACCCTGCACTATTGTCTTTACCATTTCATCGCCTGCAAAAGTGCTATAAGGTAGTTTTCCCGCCACATCAGCTATAAAGTAAGTCATTCCTTTATTCTTACCATTGCTAAATTATTTGACTTTGGCAAGAGATCACAGACAAACTACAATCACAATACCTGCAGTCCTACAAGTCTGGCCAGAAATACTTTTCTCCCAGACCCTTATCCCCTGTCATGTAATTCCTTTTTCCAAGAGATTCACCCTTCTATCCTCTGCCCTATGAATTCCTCCTTTCTGTCTGCATTATTAACTTAATCCCCTCCACCCTTTTCATTTTGAAATTATTTTAAATAATAAAATCATTAGCAAAATGTTATAATGATTTTATGAAGGAAAATTAACATATTTGAAGTGCTTTAGCTATATAAACCCTTTACGGATTTTATATCTGTGAATTTTTGTATTTCCCATAATTACATTCTTTATACCAAATAAATTTAAACATTATTAAATTGCCCCAGCTTTGATGGGCAAATTGAACTCTGAAACACGATTGTTGGGAGTGAGGCATAGATCAGCAAAATGACTTCCTTTCCTCCATGCATGGAAAGCATTATGCCACATTTAGTAAGTGCCTACTGGAATTCTTAACTGCAGTTAAATCATGTTAGCATTTTCCTTGGGGTAGAAGCGGAGTGGTTAAGCCTGCTGAATGATTTGATGTAGGTGAAAACTTGGCGGGGAGCCTTGTGTCCTCAGGCTGTGAATCTGAGCTCAGCCACATTTCTGCACATCCCCCACCATCCCGTATTATACATATGAGGGACTCAGTTTTAAAGACGCAGTGGAATTATTCCTATTTACTCAAGAACTGAACAGAGCTATTAGAAAGAAATCTTGAAGTCTTCTGTGGGATGAAAATAATTCCACAGCTGTAAGACAGTGGTGAAGAAAGTTTCATGTGCCAAGAGGAAAGCAGCTGAAAGGGCTAGAAAAACCATCACAAGTATTTTTCCACTCTTTCAAGTCATTAAGATTGGTCTAAAATATTGAAACTCATTTTTCATGTGAGTGGCTCCTCCTACCACAACCTGTCAATACAATGGCTCTTATTCACTATTTTAAAGAGTGCTACGTTAAAGAAAGATAGTTTGATTCAGAAGCTTTGCAGTGCTGTCGCTAAAGTGTCAGTACTCTCAGATGTTCCTTTACTTGGTGGTATAATTAAAAAGAGAATGGGTTTTGAAGAATAGTCCTAGAGTTTGATTCTGTTAGATCAGTTGCATGTTCTCTTTTTGCTTTGGTTTTCTTATCTGAAAAAATGGAGAAAATCATGTTCAAATTTCAGGGTTGTTGTTGTTTTTGCTTTGGTTTTCTTATCTGAAAAATTGGAGAAAATCATGTTAAAATTTCAGGTTACATTAAAACTCTTAGCAGAGTGCTTAGAACTCTGTAGGTACTTGGGACTTAGTAAGTATTAATTGCTTTTTGTCATGTTCAGATCTAGAATGTCCTCCAAAAGTCTCATGTATTCAGAGGTGGGGCTTTCAGAAGATGACTGGACTGTGGGTATACCATGCTCACCAGTGGATTAATCCTGAGGAGTTCCTGCTAAATACACTGTTAGGAGGTAGGGCATCATTGGAAGAGATGGGGACACTCCTTTGGAGCACACGTATCTCTCTCCTGGCTGCCATGGATTGAGCAGCTTTTCTCTGTCAGGCCCTTCCACAGTGATGTTTTAGCCTTGGAGCCAGCCAGCCATGGACTGAACTCACTGAAGGTGTGAGCCAAAATAAACTGCTCCTTCTTAAACTGTGGGTATCAGTTACTTTGTCCCCTTGATGGAAAAATGACTCATACACCTTCACCATACCCAATCGTTAGTGATATAATATTTTCACAATAAAATTATTATATTCTTTACACTAGTACTCTCTATTAAAAAAACCTTAAAAGCAACTATGTTAAAGACTGCAACTTAGAGTTTCTATTAGAAAATCTTTATTTTAGCAATATGCAAAATATTGACATATGTTGGCAAATATTGTATGTCTATAGTGTTAATTCCTAGTAGTAAAATTACTAAGTTAAAAGGAAAGTATGCTTTTATTTGTTCATTATCTGCAAATTCTTCTACAAAAAGGCCATACCATTTTGATTTGATGTACAGGAGTGTCTTTTTTTCCATGCCCTGACCTGGGCTGGAGTTTTTCAAATTTTAATCCTGGAGCTACTATCAGAGGGAAATAATTGATATGGATTTATTTAAACCTAAGTGCTGGAGAAATATCAAAAACCTAATTCATGTGTGCACTTACCTTTTCCTTTTGTTGGGTCATTCTTCTTTTCAGTGTTTAAATGTTGGGTGAAAACACTCCCTCCTTCCTGTTATCCCCACTTCCCCAACTCTTTTTATCTTCCAGGCTTTTGTAGAGTGTTTCTTCAGCCCAAAGTTACACAAACAAGGATGAGAAAACCCTCTATAACACAATTTAGTGGTAGAGAAACTTTTATAGTCTAGTATCATATAAAATCAGTACAGATTAGTGATACTCAAACTTGAACATGAAAAATAAAAGTTTATGGGTTCTCCTCAAAAGAGTTATTTTCTAGTTCTGGGATGGGATCTGAAATACCTCAGGTGACAGAAATAGCCCACAAACCACTGATATGGGATTCAGAAAGCACACACACAGTTAGGAGATCCCCCTTCTTCTTTTAGATAACCAGATTCTATCTAACCAGGTTCCTTATAGAGAGAGATAAATAAGCCTACAGTCTGAATAGACAATTGGCCTTCCCTGGGTACATGCACAGTACTCTTTGCTTTTAGCTGATATGCGCTTTTAGGACAGGCAGCGAAAATGTCAAAGCCTGAGGGCCGAAAAAATAAGTATTTTGTTGGCCCGGTGCTCTGTCAACAATCTAAAAACAGCACTGTTGAAGTTCCTTGGCATGGCAGCACCACACACCTGATCAACCACTCCCTGTACTTCATGCCACCCAGGGCTCTGTGACAGCAACTGAATTGACCAAACTCTATTGGGAACATATTTGTAATTGTGGTATGAAAACTGTGGCTGGGGAGAGTAAGGAGAGAAAAGAATCATCCAGAATTAGCACTTGTTCCTTTTAGAGCTTCTCAGCTCTTTAATTAAGTTTGCAGGTGTTACTATTAACTGATTCAGCAAGCCTGACTCAGATGGCTTCTGGTTCCTTCTGCTTCCCTAATCTGTTCCTAGCACAGTTCCAGTGCATGGTACGGAGAGGAGAATGTATTGGCTGTTATATATGCACAAACTCCTTCAGTTAATTATAGAAAGTCTCACTCTGGGCAGCCTTGTGGGCCCTGGAGATTTGATATTGAGCAAGATGATCCTGATCCTTGTTCTCCTGGGGTTTACATTTCAATTTTCAAAATTCACTGCAAACTACAGTTGTGTCAAGTATTACAAAGAATGTATGCAGGGAGAGAGACCAGCGGCTGCTGGGATTGAGGTGAACAGCCCGAGAAGGCCCAGAGATCAGTCCCTCCCTTCCCAACTGCTGGGATCCAGGTGAACTGTGCAGGAAGACAAAGAGATCAGTGGGAATGCAAGCCACACAGTAGGGCCCCCAGCCAGGGTGCACAGGATGGACAGGCAGGACTAGCAGCATGAAATTATCAGAAGCAACAGCAATAATTTGAGCCAACAGATAAGTTAGGTGAACCATCATTGTGCCTGGGGACAAAGACACACAGAACAGAAGCAGGTATGTGGGGCTTCCCTATTTCTCTCTTTTTTAAACTTTCTTTTTCTTTTCTTTTTTCTTATCTTTCTTTTTCTCTTTTCTAATCAGCTGGGGAGAACTCCAGCCACAGAAATCTAATCCCATCCCCCAAACCCAAAGACCAAGTTCAGATAATCCCTTGTTTACCACTTCATTCTTTCTCTTCTGCCCTCTTTTCTAGTTTCCCAAAGCTTGTATGACCATCTTTTGTCCTCTAGTTTGGCTTCTATTTTCTTTTCAGTTATCTTTGTTTTATCTATTGTCTTTCTTAACTTTTCCCACCACAGGATAAAATCACTCAACCAAGGGAAAACACTTTTCATACAAGCTCCCAAATTTAAAATCAGTTCTGCAATATAATTGTAGATTTTGTTCCTATAGGTAAAGGTACAAAATTAAGAGTTACCACAGTTTGTCAGTTTCTCAACTGTACTTGATACTATTATTGCTAATTATACTACTTTAGTTAGGATGTCATATCTGTTTTAATCAGTTATTTTCACTTTTGTGACAATGCTAGGAAGTTCTGGGGTAATAACCTCACCACACCCCAGCACCAAAGGACTGGGGACTGAGTCAAACAGACACCAACATCTCATTCTTAATTAATTGGCAAAGTAGAATCTTGGGACAGAAACAAACCAAGAACCTCCTACATAGAAAACACATCCTTGAAAAATAAACCTTACCTAGAGAGCCCTTGACACTAGTAATAAAGCTATTACTACAAAAATTTACAAGGATCAACACAGAAAACAAAATAAAAACTTTTGAAATAGAAAATGACAAGACACAAAAATAGAATGCAATCTCAGACTTCCAACCCACCAGAACAAGTCCAGGAGACAGCAAGGCAGAGGAAAAAGGAAGACACACATCTGACATTCCTGCACTGATAGTAACTGAAGTGAAGAAACAAATCCATGAGGCTATAGAGGAAATCAGATCAGAAATAATCTCTCAGGTTAAAAAAAGAAATGTCAACATTCATAAAGGAATTGCTCAGCAAATCTAGAATAGAGATAGATAAAAAAATAGATGATGATTGGAAGAGAATGGAAACCATGATCAATATTGCAAAGAAATAAAAATGCACGAAACTGATTCATACACATATATAGCAAATTAAAAATTCCATTGAAAGTCGGCAAAACCAACTGAAAACAGATTTTCAGACCTTGAAGATGGGATACCAGCTAGGGATCGTGAAAGGAAATATTTCTTGAAAATAACAAAAGATCAGGAAATAATAATTAAACATCTGTAAGATAATGCAAAGAAAAATAATACAAGAATAATTGGTGTCAATGAAAAAGCAGGAGTCAACACAAATAACATAAAAAATTATTTTCAGACGTAAAAGCAGAAAATTTCCCAAGCATGGGAAAAGAACCTGGCATACAATAAGTGAGACATATAGAACTCCAATTAGGCAAAACCAAAATAAATCTACACAGAAAAAATATAATAATCAAGATCCCAGAGATTCAGCACAAGAACAGAATATTAAAAGCTGTTAGAGAAAAGAGACAGATCACCTATACAGGAAAGCCCATCAAAATCACTGCAGAATTCTCAACACAAACCCTCAAGTCAAGAAGAGTTTGGAGTGAAGTATTTCAAATCCTGAAAGAAAACAACTTCCAACTCAGATTGAAGTACTTGCAAAACTTTCAAAATTAATGGAGAAATAAGGTACTTCAATGACAAAGAACAGCTGAAAAAATTCATGACCATGAAACCAATACTACAAAGCATACTGAAAGACATTCTAGATGGAGATAAAAATAACCACAATTCCAAGAAAAACAATAGAAAGAAACCACCAAGCAGGGCAAGCAATTAGAGGGGAAAAGTAGGGAAACAATAACAGGAAAATAATATGACAAAAGTAAGCCAATGCATATCACTTGTAACCACCATCAATGTAAATGGCCTCAATTTACCAATCAAAAGAAATGGACTGGCAGAACTGATAAAGAAACAAAATCCAACAATATGCTGTGTCCACAAAATACATTTAAATCAAAGAGAAATTCATAGACTGAAATTCAAAGGGTGGAAAACAATATTCCATGAGACAGAAACCCAGAAAAAAGCGGGGCTACCTATTCTATTTTGCAGAAAATGTGAACTTCAAGCCAAGAATGGTCAAAAGAGATAAAGAAGGTCATTACATACTTGTTAGAGGAAAACTTTGAGAGGAGGCCATGGCAATCATAAATACAAATGCACCAAATATGGGAGCCCCCAACTGTACAAAACAAATATTAATAGACTGAAAAATCAAATGAGGAATAGCACATTGTAGTGGGAGACCTTAATAACCCTCTATCACAAATGGATAGATCAACCAGATAAAAATCAGCAAAGTTATATCAGAAATTAAACAAACCTGTGAACAAATGAACCTCGTTGATGTTTGCAGAGTGTTCCAACCAACTACAGCAGAATACACATTCTTCTCAGCTGCACATTGGATATTCTCTAAAATAGATCATATAGTAGCACTCAGAACATGCTTAAGTAAATGCAAAAGAACTGACATTATACCATACATATTATCTGACCATAGTGCATTAAAATTGGAAATCAGTGGCCAAAGAAACCACAAAAGCATGGAAATTAAATAGTACCTTGCTGAACAACCAATGGGTTACAGATGAAATTAAGGAAGAAATTAAACAATATCTACAGTTGAATGAAAATGCAGATACAACATACTGGAACTTATGAGACACAATGAAAACAGTTCTAAGAGGTAAATTTATAGTGGTGAATTCTCACATCAGGAAAACAGAAAGAGCACAAATAAACAAACTAATGTTGCACCTCAAGCTTCTAGAAAGAGAAGAGAAAGTCAAGCCCAAAGCCCTTAGAAGGGAGGACATTTTAAAGATGAGAGCAGAAATTAATGCAATGGAGAGTAAGAAAACAATACAAAGAATTAATGAGTCGAGTTGGTTCTTTGAAAAAATAAATAAAATTGACAAATCATTAGCTATCTTACTGAAAAAGGAAAGAAAAGACTCAAATTAATGCAATGAAGAATGAAAAGGGTGAAATCACTACAGATCCTGTTGCAAATCAAAAGATCATTAATATCTACTTCAAAAATCTTTACTCTCATAGGATGGAAAACATGGAGGAAAGGGACAGATTCCTAGACATATATGAATTATCAAAGCTGAATCAAGAAGATATAAAAATTCTGAATAACACAAAATCACTCAATGAGATTGAAAATGTAATAAAAAAAAAACTTACCAACAAAGAAAAGCACACATCCTGATGAACTCACTGATGACTTCTAAAAGAAATTTAGATAACATTTACTACCAATACTACTCAAACCCTTTAATGAAACTGAAAGGGAAGCAATACTACCTAGCTCATTCCTGGAGGCAAGTATTACTCTAATACCCAAGCCAGAGAAAGACCCAACTGAAAAAGAGAACTACAGGCCAATGTCTATAATGAATATTGATTCAAAAATCCTTGACAAGGTACTAGTAAACAAGGCAGCACAATACCAAGAAGGTTGTAAAATATGACCACGTGGAATTCTTTCTAAGAATGCATGGATGGTTCAACATATACAGATCAATAAATGTAATATACCGTATCAACAGAGCCAAAGACAAAATTTACACTAGCATATCAATAGATACAGAAAAAGCTTTTGATAAAGTGTAACATTCCTTCATGATAAAAACCCTACAGAAAATTGGAATAGATGGCATTTATCTCAATCTGATAAAAGCCATCTATGACAGACCAATAGTCAATGTCATACTAAATGGACAAAAACTGAAAGCTTTCACTCTAAAATCATGAACAAGACAAGGATGTCCACTATCACCACTCCCATTCAATATAGTTCTGGAAACATTAGCCAGAATAATTAGATAAGAGAGAGAAATAAAAGGAATAAGGATAGGACAGGAAGAAGTGAAATTATCATTATCAGCAGATTACATGATATTCTATATAGAAGACCCCAAAAAGTCCACTAAAAGATTTGTAGATTTAATAACCAAATCCAGTAGCATAGCTGGATACAAAGTCAACACTCAAAAATTGATGGCATTCTTGTACACAAACAACAAACTCACTGAGAGAGAAATTAGGGAAACCTCAGCCTATTTGAATTCTATTTGAAACAATAGAATTCAAAAAATGAAATACTTATGAATCAATCTAACAAAGAAAGTAAAGGATCTATATACTGAAAACTACAGCACTCTGAAAAAGGCACTTGAATAGGATATTAGAAAATGGAAAGTGATTCCTTGCTTATGGATATGAAGAACTAACATAGTGAAAATGGCCATACTCCCCAATTGTTATACAGATTTAATGCAATCCTGATCAAAATACCATTAGTATACCTCACAGAACAAAAGAAAACATTCCTAAAATTCATCTGGAACAAGAAGAGACCTAGAATAGTAAAAGCAATCATGGGCAGCAAAGCAAGGCCAGAAGCATCACAATCCCTGACTTAAAATTATGCTACGAAGCTACTGTGATAAAATCAGCATGATACTGGCAAAAAAACATATCTGAGAATCAGTGGAACAGATTAGAAGATGCAGACACAACTACAAAGACACTCAGCCACCTTATCTTTGACAAAGGACCAAATATGTTCACTGGAAGAAAGATAGTCTATTTAATAAATGGTGCTGGAAAAACTGACTCTCCACATGCTGAAGACTAAAACTAGACTCATGTCTATCACCATGTACTAAAGTCAAATGGATCAAGGATCTAAATATTAAAACAGAAGCACTAAACCTACTAGAAGAGGAAATAGGTAGAAATCTTAAAGACACAGGGATAGGCAGAGAGTTCATGAACAAAATCCAAACTGCATGGGAAACACTTCAAAGAATCAACAACTGGCATTTCATCTTATTAAAAAGCTTTTGCCCAGCAAAAGAAATCACCAAAAACATGAAAAGACAACACACAGAGTGGGAAAGAATTTTATCCAATTGTCCCTCAGACAAAGAACTTCTATCTAGAACATGTAAGGAATTGAAAAAAATCAAACTCCCCAAATTCAAAGGCCCAGTCCAAAGATGGGCATCTGAGATGAATACACACTTCCCAGATAAAGTAATACAAATGGCAAATAAATACATGAAACAATGTTCTACATCATTGGCCATTCAAGAAATGAAAATAAAAACAACACCGAGACTCCATCTCACCCCAGAAAGAATGGCTATCATGATCAACCAATAACAAATGCTGGAGGGGCTGTGTGGAAAAAGAAACCCTTCTCTATTGTTGATGGGAGTGTAGACTGGTGAAACCACTGTGGAAATCAGTGTGGTGATTCCTTAAAAAAGTGAGACTAGAGGTCCCATTCTACACAGCTATTCCTCTTCTGGGTATTTTCCCAGAGGAAGTAAAAGCATTATACTACAGTGATCTATCTATATATATCTATAGATATCTATAGATATATATATACATTCCTGTTTATAGCAGCACAATTTGTAATAGCTAAATCTTGGAAACAACCCGAATGCCCAGCAACTGAGGAATGAATTAAAAATTGTGGTATTTTTGTGCCATGGAGTACTACTTATCCATAAAGAAGGATAAGCTCCTGACTTTTATAGGTAAATGAATGCAACTTGAGATCGTACTAAGTAAAGTAAATCAGACTCACATGTATAAGCATTGAATTGTCTCCCTTGTGTGAGCATATGAAAGAGTAAATAAGTTCTAAGATGTACAATAGATATTTTGAAATGGGAAGAAATTTTTCAGAAGGAAAAAGGAACTAGAATGGGTCAAAGGGGAAAGAACAGTAGGGAACAGCATATGAAATGCAAGTTAGTTATAGTACTAGTGTTTCTCAGATCACTAAAAAGGAAGGTGTGTGCTGATATTGATTGGAGAAAATTTTATGCCCGTATCTTCTACCGTGAGCAACTACTTTAAAGATAACAAGTAATGTATTAACTATTGTCATTTTCCTATTACTTTTATGAAATTTTTAAAATCTTTTTTCCATAAAATAAAAAAGAATGTATGTGAAAATTAACACTTTAACTGGAAAACCAGATATAGATAAGTGTCTCTTCAGATCAAATGAAAAATCAAACCAACAAATGACAACAACTACCCCTTTCAAAAAACTGAAAATAAGAACCAAAGAGAAAGGTCAACTTTTTGTATAATATGATAATCAACTTCAGGATACCTTTGTTTATTACAAGGAGAATCTCCTACTACTGACACATTTGTCTTTTAGAGTAGTTTTATACCATATAGGGCTTCTTAACCAAAGCTTGTATGTTCATTCCCATAGACAAGCAGGAGTTCTTGCTTTTTTCCCTAGTGGCCAGGCATGTGCTGAGGTTCCTGTGGTCCTTTGAATATCAAAGCTAATTTTAGGCCCAGAAATAGCTTCTAGCCAATGTATTCATGTGACTACCGCTTGTGTGCTCTGGGCTGCGTGATTATCACTGCTTGGAGTGACTTCTCTGAGCATGTGCATGGACAGATGACTCCCACGGATGAATGGCTATGAACAGCTTAAATGTCCTCATGTGTTGTGTTTGGGAATATTTCTTCATTACCATGTTTAGGGACGTTTGCTATTTGGAGACCTTGCGAAGTAAATTAACTTATGACTTGATCAGCCAGCACATGTAACCTGGGTACTTGCTTTTCTCCTATGCAAATGTATACTTATTAATACCCTTGAAGTCATCTGGGGCTGCTAACAGTGAGATGGTTAAGAATCTGCCCCTGTCCTCAGGGAAGGGTTTCAAATAGGATTACAAATGGTACACACTGCAAGGACACGACTCCAGACATGGATGTGGAATTGCTAAATGAAATTTCTGTGGGCTAGTCCCACCCACAAAGGATCAGTAGAGACAAGAGACACTCGTATTGGAATATGCATAAAAACAAAAGTAAGAAATTGATGTTTTCTAGCATCATTGGGTGAAACATTAGGAAGCAGTGGCTTAGTACTCATCAAAATCTGCTGGTCCTAGTGTTCTGGAGAGTGGCTTCACGCTGGCTCAGAATTCTTGAAATGACTCTCTGATGGTCCAGGTCAACTCAATGCATATTTTTAAAAAAATCTAGTCTGTTCCAGGGACACTGTGGGATACTGAGAAGTGATAAAAATGAATAAGATGAAGTGTCCATCGTCAGTATCTCATTATTCTGGGGAACTTGTGGGGTGTAAATCACACCACAGATTGGCCGGTATCAAGACAGTTTACTATAGTATTGCTTTTCATGTAGGACATTGTGGGATGTGATGGCTCATTATGATAGCTGAACAGCACCAGCTTTGATGTGGTGACTGGAGAACATGATTTCATTTCACAAATGTCTTAAAATTTTACTATCTAATATAATAAAACAACCCAGAACTGAAGTCTCTTGGCAGGTTACTCTCCTCGTGTGCCATTCATTCTTGAACATTCAGTACCATTGTTGTCTCCCTCACGTGGCTACTCTGCCTGACCTCTTACCTTTATTCTTCATGTCTTTCTTTTTTCTCCAAAAACCAAAGGAAATGTTTTATTAAAATAATATTCTCAAGAGTAATCCTCCAGTTAATCACATAACTTTACCAGGCTTTGCATGTATAGGTGAAGAATCTTGTGACAGAAAAGTCTGAACATCAACCACCCAGTGTACACTTGCTATTCATATTTTACATGAAGTTGTATGCAAATTTGTTGACTATTTTTCCAGGCACAAGTTATTTTTGGAATTCATATAAGAACTGAAACAGCATAGGGAATTGATGCACACATTAAACTTTTTTTCCTTCAAGACAGTTACCACCTTTTAAAAATCAATGAGTCCTGCTGCATGCAAAAACAAAATTTTTATTTAAAAAGTCCATACAGATAGATAGAAGCCAATTATACTTTTTTCAGTAGAAGGTATTCTAAAAGAAGTATAAGATTTAGTGATTTAAATCAGATTAAAGGGAGATTTTACAAAATAAGATTTAGTTCTTCTAAAGAGGCCGTCCACACTGGCTTTAATTCTGCTATCATTTCTTAAACATCATTAAGAGAGATGAAGGCAGGGTGCTTTAGATAGTATTACTAGAAGTTTCCACTTCTTTTTTGGTACCAGGAATACAACTCAGGACCTTGCACTTGCTAGGCAGGCACTTGTGCCACTGAGCTATATCCCTTGCCCCATGTTTCCACTTTTTAGTAGCTAGATCTTCTCAATTTTCAGGCTTGTTTATGTAATTTAGAAGCTCCTCTTTTACCATTTGGTAACCACACTTTCTCCCACTGTTCACACAATTGTTGTAACAGATCCCCTATTCTCTTTCCTGAAAAGATGTCCATTTTCTTGATATCATGGCAACTCACTGGAAGCGGGGGGATGGACCCCTGCTCCACTTCCTTTAGAAGACAGTGCTCACCTTGGTACGTCAGCAATTCACACACACAGTTAGTATTAGTTCCCTGAAATCCATAAGGAAGTCTTGATGGGGTTTCAGTGGTTCTGAACTATCTGTTCCTTTAATTAAATGTTTCTTATTTTAAAAAAAATTTATTTTAAAGAAAAAATAAATAAGTTTCAAAACAAGATAATAGGAGAGTAACAATGGTTAATACATTGCATACTGGTATCTTTAAATTAGTTACTCAGAGAACAAAATATTGGCATTTAATTGTCCAAACAATAGTGGCACAAACCTTTCTTTTCAATGAATTAAGAGAAATTAATAGTATAACTCTCTTAACTATCTTAGAGTAAGTAAGATACAAAATGTACAATAGCTTTTGTGAAATGGGAAGGAACTGTTCAAAAGGAAAGAGAAACTGGGATGGGGAAAGGAGAAAAGAAGGAAGGAAAACGTCTCTCTTATTTTTTAACTATACGTGAGTCAAGGGATTTTTCTTCCTTTGAAGTCCTCAATCTCTCTGAAACAACCCAAATGTCCATCAACAGAGGAATGGATAAAAAAGATGTGGTATTTTTATACAATGGAGTATTACTCAGCTATAAAGAAAGATAAACTCCAGGCTTTTATAGGTAAATGGTTGCAACTAGAGACCATACTCATAAGTGAAATAAATCAGACTCATATGTATAAACTCTATATTGTCTCCCTAGTGTAAGAAACTGAAAAAGTAAATAAGATCCAAAAGGTGCAATAGACATTGTGAAAGGGAAAGACACTGCTCAAAAAGAAAGAACAACTGGGATGCTGGGAAAGAGAAAAGAAGGAAGGGGGAAAAACATACGTGTTAAAATTTTTTAAAAATTTTAAAATTTTTAGAAAATAGGAAACATTTAATTAAAGTCACGCATAGTTCAGAACCACTGAAACCTCACCAAGACTTCATTATGGATTTCAGGGGACTAATACTGGCTGTGTGAACTGCTGACATACCAAGGTGAGCACTGTCTTCTAAAGGAGGTGGAGCTGGGGTCCATCCCCCCATTTCCAGTGAGTTGCCATGACATCAGGGACATGGACACAGACACCAGATAGCTGAGATAATTATACTATTAATGTCTATTAGTCCATTGAAAGAAACAGTTAGTTTATATTGTTTGATCAATTTCGCATGCCTGTATCTGGTAATCTTTGAAGATAATAATATGCAGTATAATAACCATTGTTAATCTCCTATCATCTTGTCTTGAAATGTGTCATTTTTACTGTTTTCTTGTCTCTTTAAAATAAAAAACCTTAAAAAAAAGAAACCCTCAACTTCAAATGCAATTTTGTGGTGTCATCCTGTACTTTGAATAATGAAGCCAAAAGAGTCATTGGCTTTGTGATAAACGATCAACATTTTTATTACTTTATTAAATTCTTCTGAATGTGAACTAGCAGGTAAATCTATAAAAGGAGCCATATCAAGATCATAGATAAGATGAATCTAGTGATTTAGTTACCAGCAAGAATTTTTCTATGCTTCACCCAAATCCTCTCTCCTGATATCCCACCCAAGCCTTTTGCATTTTCTGCAACTTCTTCCAAAGTCTTAGGATTATAGTTACCAGATTTATTTACAATTCTGCCATAAAACCTGAAATCCCTTAAAATTTGAAGAAAAACTTCTTATAGTCTGTTTAACATGTCCGATAAATCTAACTTTCTTATTTTAAAAATCTGCATAACCATTAAGATAATCAAATAAGGTACCATCAAAACCTAGAAACCTGGAATTTAGAGTGAGATCTCTGCGCTCACCTTCTGTCAGTCAGTTGTGAATTCTATTTCAGAACGTCTTCTGTCAGCGATGACATCAATCTGTAGTGTGGTAATTTTGAAATTTTCTACATGAAGCCTGGCAGTAATTGTTCCATACTTTTCTCCTTTGTTGTTTATTATCCAAATTCCAGCTGTCTGAAACATCTCCATTTGAGTAGGGGTGGTACTAGTAGCAAAATCCTCATCATCGGAATTTACCCCATTTAATAAATCCCTCACTGCTTCAACTGTTCTTAATTTGTGATTCTCTTTGATGAGTAGCTCTGTCAGACTCTTCACTGAAAAGTGACTGGAACTGTGGAGACTGTAACTTCATTGTAAATAGACAGTGCTTCAGAAGACAAAGCCTGTTTCAACTACAGCTCGGTAATGGCCTGTGCTGAGAGCATACAGGTGCCTCAGCATCTGGAAAAAGTTGCCTGTACTATCTCACCACCTCATGCATTTCGAGAATGGTGTCCCCTTGTCTTTTTTGTGCTGTATCCGCTATCTTATTGCAGCTGAGAAGACACAAAGGAAAGAACTATATCTACTTAGAACTGTAAATTTTGACTATAAAAAAGGTTACATATTTCACCCTACATGATCTCTGAGTGACCATTTGGATACAGTTGGCTATTGCACTAATTTACTGAAAGGCAGACATGCACCTTTCACATTAGGTGAAGGTAGGCAGAAGTGGGGAAGTGGGATATGCAGGAATCAGGATCTTAAAATTAGATGATATTAGGATGGTAAGGTGGGGGAAAATGGCAGATTGCTCCAATGATTTTGTGTGTAATTGGAGAGATCATGGCTGGTGGTGCTAAAAGGTACATGAGTTTCCCAGGATACAGGCAAAACTTGAGGTAAGTGAATAGAGAATTTCCAAACTTACTTTTGCACCTTAAACTAAGCTTCTGCTTTATATGAATTGTGTCATTCAGTACTTAGATTAAGGAGTAAACTGAGGAGTAGAGAAGTTAAGTGACTTACTTTCATTACACAACTGATAACACTATGGTGCTGTGACTTATGCTCTGCCTAATACGGAGTTCAAACTCCTGATCACTATATTATACAGCCTGATAGTATTTTGGGGGTTTTGTGCTATATTTATATTAATGATTACCCAGTGGAAAATCTTATGGAGGTTTACAATATCTGGACTTTGTTTTAATGAATGTAAATGCCATATTGTCTCAAAGTTTTAGACTATTTCATAAAGGGAACAATCCCAGCTAAGGAATTTGCCAGTGGTCCAATTTTAGGGTGGGCTACTTAGCTCACTGAGCCTTAGTTTCCTCGCATATAGGGTTGAGATGAAAATGCTTACCTTGTGGAGATATAGTAAAGATTAGCAATAATGCCTATCAGGCATCTAGCATGAAGCATGGCCAAGAGCAGGGACTGGCTAAGTTTTTATATCATTATTCATCTCCTTGAGTTTGCCAGCAGGGCTTTTGTATAATCCTCTATCGTTACGGTCAGGGCTCAGCTGTCCAAACTGAGTTACAGATGTGGCAGAGCACATCTTTCCTTTATTCCCATGATCCTTTAGGTGAGCTTGCTCTTTCTGGGTTGTGCGAAGATTGTATATAAGAAGAAAGTGCTCTCGTTTCTCTGCTCTGTCCCCCTTTTTTAAAAAGCTACTATAAACGCCCAATTTAATTTCTTATGCAGTCAGAACACACCAGCTTCCTTTGCCATCTTAGAATGTGCCAAGCAGTGATGATGTCCTCCCCATTTTGCAGTTCAACTTGTGAAATTAAGTATTTGAAATGTGACTGAGAATAGTAAGATTTCTTTTACTAATGCTACAAGCTGGTCAGATACAGGGGTTT
Organism: Chinchilla lanigera; assembly: GCF_000276665.1. Classification (NCBI taxonomy): domain Eukaryota; kingdom Metazoa; phylum Chordata; class Mammalia; order Rodentia; family Chinchillidae; genus Chinchilla; species Chinchilla lanigera. Next base: position 8,757,032 of record NW_004955444.1, on the reverse strand, counting down.
TATAGACTCTTATTCCTATTTGTGTTTGGGTTACGGGGACAGACATGATCTGCTTTTGCTCAGAGCCTTCTATTTAGTTTTTGTCAAAAAAGATGGAATGTTCTTGGGTATGATTCACAGAAATTATACATTTATTAGCACACTGGTTGTATGCCTCTGCAATGTTAGTTAATATGCAAGATAACCCTAGCTCTAGAGGAAAGTGTATGCCCAGTTGTCTGCAAATCGTACTTGAACTCACGGTGTCAGATAATAACTTGACTTCCCTCTTAATTTCATTGTACCTGTACTGATTGATTACAAAGGGGCCAGTTGCTTCAAGGAAAAGGTATCTAAGGACTCCTACCTCTGTACTGTTCTTGTGTGAGTGACACCAAGGGGTGTAGTCCACGTGTACCAATAATATCTACACAAAGTATTGGATAAACAAAGTCTGGAGATACAATGGATAGTTGCCATGGGAATTCCAAAGAAGGCAATGTCAAACCCAAGGACAGAGAGTTGGAAAAATTTTGTAGAGAGCTACTCTTTCCTTAGGGTTAGAAGATAATGTGTTGGGTAGCAGTAAAACAGGCAAGAGGCAAGTCTGTCTGAAATAAAACCACACTCTGATATTGCAAAAACAACTCTGAACTAGCCCAACTCTAAATCACTTTAACATAGAAGCACAGAAAAGAGAAGAGTGAACTAGCTCTCCCAGAAAGACACCACGGACTCTCTCCTAGGAGGCAGCACAAGAGGTTACCATTTATTTATTGAACCCTAAATGTGCACATTTAAACATACCCAAGTTCACAGTTTTCTGCAGACCAATGTATCTTCATAGAAGATACATGGATGTTTTCCTTGACATTACCAGGATCATTGAGTCCATAAATCTACCATTCTGGGCTTAATCTATAATATCTTTACTTCCAAAAGAAAGCCTGCTCTTATGACATGTAGATATGATCTTGATTTTTTAAAACTCTGTTTTTAGAGAAAGAGTCTTTTTTCCCTCAGATTTCTGTTACAGCAACATAGGCAGGCAACCAAATTAAGCTAAGAACTGCATTCCCATGTTATCCAAACTTTATTGTGGGCCTGCACTGGCCTTTATGATTCTCCTCAGGGCTTTGAGTTTTTCTGGCTTGGCTGGAACTTTATAATTGAAATTTTTTCCATTTGACTTTGGCGCGTCGAGTAAATACTGTATAAGTCTTTTCATTTTAAATCATGCTGAGATCGAAGGGAGGCAAAGCAGATGTGCAGTTCCTGTTTGGGCTGGGAGCCTCACCCCCAGAAGAAATCTCAGCGGCTTCTGTTCTTGGTCTGCTGCAGTGGATCAGATAAGAAGTGACTTCTTGACCACTACTTTCAGAGCCTTCTCATGTTGCCCAAATTACTCACTATCCAACAGGAACACTGAAAAGCAAGATTCACTCTCAGAGCACCAGTGTTTACATTGCTTTCCTTCCAGCATAAACACTGAAAGGACCCAGCTCCAGCTCCACAACTCTTTGCCATCTCTTTTTCTCTGAGATTCTGTGCATTCACTTCCTCTGTTTCCTCTGCGCCCCATTCTCTCTGAGCCTATGTTGTTACCTCTCACCAACTTGCTTATTATTCTTCTCTCCTCTGTGACTCCTCCACATTTCCTTCATTCCTTCTCCTAGCAAGTACTGCTGTTCTCTTTTACCTGCAACTTTTCCCTCCTCATGGATTTATCCCTTTTTTTCTGCTTATAACATCTTGTCGCCATATGTCTTCATAAAAGCAAAGGTAAGCAAAGAACCACTTTCCTGGATGTGCTGTGCTCTGTTTCTATCTTCTTTAACGTCCAGACTTCATGTAAAAATAGGCTCTACCTCTCAGTTGTTATGTGCCTCGCTAAATTCTACTTTCCTTTCCACTTGTTCTAGAAGAACAGTTCCCTCTGGTTACCGGGGGCCTCTTATGTTCAGTGACAACCACAGCTTAGTGATTCTCATGCTGACTTCCTATTCAACTGATGCTGTTGACTACCTCCTCCTCACTCCGTTAAAGTTCCACCTGTCCTTTGTGAGCTCTCCAGACTCCTCTCACATCTGACCCTCAAAGGCAAGCATTTGTCAAGCCTCTGTGTTTGCTCTCCTTTTTGCCAGAGAATTTCCTCAAGGATGCTTTCTGCTATCACTTCGATGCTAATGGCTCCTAACTCCGAATTTTTAGCCCTAATTCCTTCCCCAGGTACTGGTCTTTTGAGAAAGAGCCGCACACATATCTACATCTTGTGCCTTAAAGTCAACAGCACCTACAACTAATCTTTCTTCCCCATCTAGACTTCTTCCTCTGTACACTTCTTCTTGGTTGTTACCTATCTCAAAGCCAAGCAAGCTAGAACTCTTTGGCTTTTTCCTCAACTTTACTTTGCTCATTTAATTGATCCAAAATACTGTTGATTTCACTAGTAAGTGCTTATTAAATTGTACCCTTCCCAGTCTTACAGACCATATCTGTTTTTGTAGAGAAAACCCCAAAATTAGTAGTCTAATGAGGACTGGGATTGTATCATTGGTCTCTTGGATTCTAATCTCTTGCTTTTTCAAACCATCATTTTCACTGATTCCAAATTTAATATTTTACAAACATAGTTCAAGCTATATCACTATTTCCCACATGCTTTTGAAAGCTCTTAACTATCTAAATGACTAAGTTTGAGCTTCCATCTCATTCAAAGTCTTCTATTATGTGATAACTAAAAGAATTTTTCTCTTCCACAATGGACCCTCTGTGTACCTCATGTGTAGTTGAGGATAAATCAGAATAAACAACAGGCACCCTCAGGTCCCTTGACTTTGTTTATGCTATCATCCACGTCAAGATGGCTTTCTCATCTTCCTGCATGATCTCATCCTCAGATACCATGCCATTCTTTCTTTCACTTTCTGTATTAGTTAGCTTTCCCGTTGCTGGGACACAGTCCCTGACACAACTTAGGGAGGAGAGGTTTAATCTGGCTTATGGTTTCAGGAGATGGAGTCCATGGGCAACTGGTTCCAAAGCAGGAACATCACTGCAGAAGATGGTGGTCAAGCAACAATACTTAGTTACTGGCAAACAGGAAACAAAGCAGGGGAACAGTGCCAGAGAGGAAAGGGTAGGCACCAGACACAGACCCCATGGCCACGCTTCCATGATATATCCAGACATACCCAGAAGTGTACCTTAATCACCTGTGTGGCTCCCAAGCCAATCAAGGTGACACAGTTAAGCTTGGCTATCATATCTTCTGATCTCTTTGCTCTGTCTCCTTCTCAGATACCAAAACTTTTTCCCCTTCCTGCCCTCTCTTACTTCCTTCCTTGGTTACTTCTCCCCCTCCCCCATACTGGGGACTGAAACCAAGGCCTTGTGCATGCTACACAAGCCCTCTACCACTGAGCTACATTCCAAGCTCCTGTCCTTCTTATCCTTCTCCCACCCCCCACTGCTGCCCTGTTGTCCAAGTCCTTTTCTTTTTCCTTCTGGGCGTGTGCTGGAGTCTCCTCACTGCTTTGACCTGTTCTCGGCACAGTGCATGGCATGATTCTGTCAAATTATATCACATCTTCTTCCTCCTCTATGCAAAACATTTTAATTACTTTTTTGACTTATTCATAGGTTTACAAACTTAAAGAAGCAAAGGACTTACCTCCACGCTCCCATGGCCTGAATTTCTCTTTCCCTCTCCACATCTCAAAATCCCGGGACCATTGAACTTGTGCTTGCTTTTCCAGATAGCTATACTCCTCAGGGAAAATATTCGGAGGCCAGAAGTTTCATGAAAATCCATTTAATAAATCACTGTCTGTATATAAATATTCATCCCACCTGGAAATTATCAATTACTGCCTCCACGAGAATCCATTGCGGCCTGATTTTCCATGCCAGCCCCTAAGGTTTGTATGTTAATGTAAAGTCCTCTGGTGATGAAATGTTGGCAATTGATTCCTCTATGGTGGAATATCCACTTCTCATATAGTAAAGGTCTGTCGCAATAGAAGTGTGACCTCTGCGTCTCCACTTAGTGAGATATGAAATGGAGGACATTATTAAATAAACGGCTAATCCTGAAGGCTTAGAAAAGAAACAACCTAGCCCCAAACACCCCCGGACCCAGTACCCTGGAATCCTGGAGTGAATGCTGAAGGGGCATTCTTTGCCCCATAGTTTCTTATTCCCTTTTGGCTCCTGTACCACACAGCCAGCCAATTCATGTCCTTCTGTTCTGCAGTATGTGCCTGGCCACGTACATCCACATCTCAGGCTCTCAGAGAGTTCTGTCACACATCTAACAGGTAGGTAAGGGCTGGAGGGGGGCTCCTGTGCCACTAAAAGGGAATGCAGTATGAGCAATATGGTTCAGGCATCTCATATTCAGAGAAACATGCAATGGGCTGGGGTTGTATGTATTGCAATCAACCAGTGTGTCATGGAGGAGTCCGGTTCAGTTCAGGAGGTGCATGGAAGACAGTATCATCATCCTCACCAGGACTCTCCTAAAGCAGAAAGACTCATTGCTCTTCTCCGTGATTGAGTTACCTAAATATGCTAGTGTTTTAGAAATACCTTTTATTCAATGTAAAGCCTCTTTGGGTCACTGCTTATTCTCAGCAATGAGCTGATGATCTGTCTTTTTTTCTTTTTCTTTTTTTTTTGATATTTATGAGCAGGGTCTTGCTATGCAGTTTAGGTTGTCCTTGAACTTGCTCTCTTACTATGTAGCCCAGGCTGGCCCTGAACTCATGGGGATCCTCCTGCCTCTGCCTCCTGAGTGCTGATGTTACAGGGATGATCTTTTGAAAACACGAACTTAACTAGTGTATCCACTACTTAAATTCCTTTGCTGGCTCCCTGTGTCCGTTAGGATAAGGTTCACTGTGGCCCTCAGTGCACCTTCTGGGCTCACCCCTGCCTCACCTCTCTCTTCTTCACTCATCTCTCTCAACCCTGCAAGGTCCACCTAACTACATTTTATCTTAAGAAAAAGCAAAAGAAAATTTGGACTAAACAAATTAAATATAGGATGAAGGAAGGAGCCTTGTGGACTAAGAATGTGTTAAAATTCTAAGTTCTATGGCTAGTTGAAACAAATTGATGACTCCATCCTGTATATGGATGATAATTTTATATGCATATGTAAGTATGGATAAAAATTTAAAAATAATTATAATACATGTGCCATGTATAAGATTCAACTTTTAAATGGTAAATACTTTATTTGTAGAGGGCTACTGAAGATTTCATGTCCATGACGGTACATGACTAAAAGCTAGAGCTCTAGAGCTGTACTGCTAAAATTCAAATCCTAGCTATGCCAGGTGTTAGCTGTGTGGTCTTTGCCATTTTCCTTAATTTGTCTCAGTTTGCTCATCTTTCAAACAGGGATAATTATAACAACTTTCATTCTTGAACATTTACTATATACATGCCAGCACTCTTACGCATTTTACACATATGGTACCAATTGCTTCTCATTAGTATCCCTATTTTATTGTTAAGAAGCACAGACACACAGAGAGGTTGAGTAATTTGCCTAAAGTTATGCAGCTAGTTGGTGTGTAACCAGTGCCATTCGGATCTGATTCTAACATTAGCTCTCTTAGCGGCTTAGCTACTAAGCTAAATGCTCCACCAGATTATATATTAGAGGCTGGCCTCCCTGTAGGTTTGTTATGATGATGAATAGAAAATCCACATAAATGACATTGTCTCATAAAATTAGATGACCTATTTAAAGCCACAATGATTGGCGCTTCTGTGTTCAATAAATGTTAGCAGGCAAATTATCATCATCATTATTTGACTTTTTCATTTGGTTGCCAAGCTGTATTTAAAATAAGTGGATCCCCAGTTGTCTTTCACTTTATCACCATAAGGTCAGTTCGAAAGTACACAGTTGTTTCTCATTCAAAAAATTCTTTCTGGCATTCCTAACCATGATGTTTTGCAGTAACAGGTACTTTGATACGCATAGTTTCTAAGCTGTGTCAGCAAAAAGCCATTGTGCTCCATAGTTTTGATTTAATGTCTAGTATGATTTATTTTTCCATCTTACTAATTCCTAAAATGTATCAGGGATGAATAGATCTTAAGAACCTATGAATTCCATTTTAAAAATTAATGTGAAGTAGTGTTGGTAATAAGAAGTCACATAAATATGATGGCATCTAAAAGATGTACGCTCACTGTAAGGATAGGCACATTTAACATTTTATATCAATGGTAAATGCTTCTTTAACAACAGCAGTATGTCATTTAATACAGCAGCAACATGAGACTGCAGGGAGTGAGTGTTAGAATACTTCATGTTGTCTCCTCTGCATGTCTTTTTCATGTTACCTCCATGCTGAGTAGCAGCCCGACATCTCAGCCATCATAAACTTGATTTTGTCTTATAACATGCCCTGGGAAGACCTTTGCTTGTGAGATTTTTGGTTGACTGAGCTTCTCTATAATATGAAAAACACCTTTCACACTTGGCTATTTTCCTATTTCCAAATCCAGGGATCCATTCTGAAATCTGAGTTTCTTCCCTAGGACAGCTTTTATTTTTCTTCTTTATAGCTGGCCCTCTCTTTTCTAACAGCACCACACCTGTGTCATATTATCCTGTAAATGCACATTGAGTGAAAATGTATTTTTCTCTTTGAGGGATATAAAGTAACATGTATTCAGAAATATGAATCCATTTCTGCAGAGTATATGCAATCAATCATTTCATGAATGAATGAAACTTTGGTACCGTTCTGGTACTTTCAAACAGCTTCTTCATAATAATTCTAGATATTGATAAATTAGTATGCCATCAAACTATATGGATATGCTCGTGGATGTGACAGGAACGTGTTTTACAAGTTCTTCCTGCACACAAAGTTTCAAAATGCAATTAGAAAAGTAAACAGATTTATGTGGGTAAATAGACTAGATGTATTCTGTAAACAAAAATCAGAAGTAAATTCTACAAGAGCAAATAGAGCTCCTAAAAGCTGTTGGTTTAAGGGGCTTGAGAGTTTTGCTTTCCAAAGATGAAACAGCTGTTTCTCACCTCTGTGAGTGACTGGGAGCATATGGTGAAACTCAATAATTTTAGTATATAGCACCTTTCACTCAGGCATCACCTAAGACCTAATAGATTTTAAGCTCCTGCTAGAAACTAACTCAGTGGCACTTTTCAAAACACATTCAACCATCTCAGTGTGAAGTAAGGTTCTGGTGGTGATAGGTCTGCCACATAATTTTGGCAACCATTCTTTTCATTAGCTATTCTCTGGGGGTAAAAGGAGCTAAGTGCTGCTTAAACTGGTTTTTGATGATTGCACAACATCCCTCAGTGTCAAGGCCATGTGTATAGCATACTCATTTCGCCACTGGAAAACCCGAGGTCTGTCTACATCTGGGGAAAAGAAAAAGAACCCTAACCCACATTCCAGACTGAACCCAGTTTCCCATTTAGATGCAAATACAGCTTTTCTTGTCCTGGTAATCATCCGTTTAATACTGCTGCTCCCTACTATTAAAACCCTCTTTCTCCCCACGTCTGTTTCAGACTACTGATCTACCACAAATCATGTACCACTATTTTGGGAAGTTCACATTCTGTAGTTACTCTACAAATTGTTCCATTGTCTTCATTTACCACAGGCGAAATAGTCCTATTTGAAGGACTTCAGCACCTCCTCTTGTCTAGCAAATATGTGTTGCCAGTCTACTGTGGTAGAGCTTGAGAAAGGGTGGTACTTACATTTTCTACTCCCTCCCTAGGCTCAGAACGAAGGCATATTCTCTTGCCTCCTCTGTCACCTCCACACCCCAGCCATTGCCAAGTGCAGATGACTATATTTCTATGACTTACTTCACTTTGGTTCCCTTCTTCCCTCTTCCTGCTGCTGTTAGCTTACTTGTTCTTTCATTAAGTTTTAGCTGTGCTCCCTTCCACCATCTTTCCTACTTCCATTTCATCCTACACGCAGACGCCCAGCCATTCTCCCAGAGTTCAGATCTGCACATACTTCTTCTACGCAAACCTCAGGAACAAACAACAACCACCCCCCTACACACACAGTAATTCTCCTTTAACAAATAAAATTTCCAATTTATTTTCATGGAATTTGTGTTTTTTCATGTGTTGGGTCCATTTTTCTTTTTCTCCCCTAACTTACCCCCTCAATTTCCTAAGTCCAGTGCTTCATTCAAAATTTTAATACTTGCTTCTTTTCTTCCTCACTAAATTGTTATTGAGGAAGTCCTATTGGCCTCAGCAACTCATGCGATGCCTGGGACACTGGCCCAAGCACAGCAGGTGCTTGATAAATGCATTTGTATTTTGAACCAAGCAAGGTAAAGGCTGCTATGTCATAGCGATGGAGAGCTTCAGTATTTTGGGGGATGGAGCAAAATAGCAATGAAAAAGGTATAAAAGTTGGAATTTCCTTTCAGAGATGCATTAAGATTTAAAAATGTTTTTGTGAAAGATGTATCCCTCACTAGTTGAAGAAAATATTTTATTTTGAAGCTTAGATTAAAATGAAGTAGAGCCTTCAGCCTCCAGTGGTGTTCTATCCACATAGGCGGCTTCCTATGTTTGAGGGTGGATAAAGACATGGGGCAGTTGAAGGAGTATATGACTCTGGAATCCATTGTTTGAGATTTGTTTCCAAGTTACTGTAAATTCCTCCCTTCCTCCCTCCTTCCCTCCCTCCTTCCCTTCTCCCTCCTTCTTTTTTTTTCCCTTTCCCCTTCCTTCACCTTTCTCACTGTCTTTGTCTCTCTTTCCTCCTTGTTTCTACTATAACACAGGAATCTGCCCCTATTCTTTTTATGTTAAAATTATTAATTAGATCATGCTCAATTTATGCTTTGGTCACTCCAGAAATGCACTATATATATCTAAACTTCTATGTTTCCTCAGATATATGGGTAAGTGAAATGTTACATCTTCAAGTCTTAGTTTAGGACATTTAGCTTTACTAAACATTTAAGAGTTCTCTTATAAATAATGGAAAAGTATATTTCATATTTTAACCCACCTGTTTTTTCCTTAATGTCAGTTAAATACATAACTATAAAAGAAAGCTGGGAATAATGGCAGAAACAAAGCGCATCTCTGTGCTAAAGATTGTATACCCAGACACTGATGAATTGATTATAAATACTAATAATATATAAATGTTTGTATTCCTTTGTATTCCTATTTTCCACTGAGCAGTCTTTGTTTAGAGTCTATGAATTTTTGAGATCTTCATTTCATGGCCACATAAAGGATGAGCCAGGAAGTGGAGTTATTGTCGAATACCCCATAGTTACCTGGTAGCGTTGCTGGAGTGTCACAGGAAATCACTTGGAAAAGCAGGGGTTTCTAACTTAGGGGTAGGTGACTACTGAGACCTGATTTGGAGCCCAGAAAGTGAGAGGAGCTCTCAAAGACCATGGTATGCACACTAATGCTGCTGGTTTCAGATCCCTGTGAAGCTGCTCCTTCATACTTTCCTCCCTGAGCCTACGGAGTGGTTGGCACTGGAGATCAAGGCCATACCTGCTGCCAGCTGAACTTGTACTCTCTTCCTGGGACTTCTGAGGGCCACGTTATATATTTCAGATTATGTTTAAAAACTGAAGTTTTGCCAGGTGTGGTTTTACATACCTCTGATCCCAGTACTCAAGAGGCTGAGGTGGGAGGCTGAGGCAGGAGGATCGTTGTGAATTTGAGACCAGCCTGGGCTACAAAGTGAGCTCAAGGCCAAGCTGAGCTGCATAGTGAGACCCTGTCTCAGAAAGACAAAAAAGCCAAAAACACACAAACAAAAAAAACCCCTGAAGTTTGGCTGAATAAATACATAGAGCAGATACACAGGAGTTTAATAATTCTTTGCCTTTTTCTATCTTCTAAAGGTGGTCATTTATTTTCACTCATTTTATAAAAAGTAATACTATATTTTCATTTTTTTCTTTTTAAAGAATCAGTCTAAAGAGTATGGTGAAATTCTCATACAGCCAAAGCCTCTTTACCTACGTAACAAGAGACTCTTTCTAGAAAAAATTTCTGTATACTTAGTTAGGGAAATAAATTAATCATACATGCTAGCTATTTAATATTGTAATTAGGTTCATATAGGGATACGTCATTGATGTGACACTAACACTCATTGATAAGGAATACATCATTAATGATCACTGATACCATGAGGATCTTGCTTCATTCTTATTAATGCTTTATTGTGGAAAGGTGGAAAGTTCATTGGACTGTATGTGTATATATGTATGTATTTTAACTGTAAGTTACATGTTTCTGCATTTCCTTTCTTTGCTGCTTTTGCAATAGTAATATTATTTTGTAGATTTAGACAGAATAAAAAGTGGCACTGGAGGAAGAAACTGCACAGGTAGAAAGGAGATTTGGAGTCATGTGAGGGCAAGGGGGCCTGGGACAGTGAGAACAGAGGTCGGTGGATATGTCTAAGTGTGACCTGAGAGTGACCCGAGGGGCGTTTGAGGTCATTACCTCAGCAGTTACCTCTCATCGCTTCTTCAGTATCATGACACAAAATTCAAAATTAAGTAGCAACAAAGGTCAAGCAGGAGTAGATCAGGACGCTGCCTTCTTTCCATGACAGCAAGCTCTTCTTTCCTTCACTCAGCCCTTTGTCGCTCTCTTGTTCTTTCCCTTTTCAGCTGTTTCCTCTTTCTACTGCTCGAAGCTATTGTTTGTGTTGCCTGTGGAGTGGAAACAATAAGTCTGATTTAAGAGCCAGAGCCCTGGTCGTGAATGAACACAAAAGTGGTTATGTTCATGGTTTCAGGGGCAATTAATCCAGAAGGCCAGTGCCTATGGAATAGTCTTTCAAAGAACAGAAAAAGAAGAAAAGAAAAGAAAATAAGTACATTCTGTACTAATAAAATCTCTAAATCTAGGGGTGTTTTATTAAATAGATGTACCCCTTCAGACATAGAATTTTAAAAATCTCACTCCATTGTGATTAATTTGAAGACAAAACACCACTTCCTGTACAAGTTTGTGTGCAAAATTCAGAAGTATGTATCAAATTGTTCAGGACCATGAGAATTTGGGGGGATATTGTATTTTAGTGTGCTGTTTTGTTTAGTTTTAGAGCAAAATTATATTTTTGAGAATCACATTGTCATTAGTCATTCATGCAGCATCTATTTGGCTGTAGGTCATGTTGATTTACATTAATATTATTTTCACTTTTGAATAAATCAGGGCCTTTTCAGTGGTTTAATAGTTTGTCTTAAGGAAAAATTGTTCCAAATATACCTCAAAAGCTCATAGGAATAATATTTTTCATGCATGAGATATTTATTTGTGTTGGTTTGAATGGATACAGCAATAATTTGCATGGGGAAATGAGGAGATTTGTTAAAGCATTCATCTCTAGCGAGCATGGTAATGTGTGTTTTCTTAGTTATCTTTTTCTTCTTAGCAAACAAGGATTCCAGTGAAGAAACTCAGTGGATAGCATTAGGAATTATTTTAAATTTTGTGTATTCATTCCCTGCCATTTTCCCCACAAAATGTGTCCTGAGTATTCAATTTTCCTCTTCTAAAAGTGCTCCTACTGATAGAATCTTCTCGAAGCTACAACGGCAAATATATCTTTTCCTTAATCATAAGAGCAAATTAGCCCAAAGAAAGGATCTGAAAGTATAGAAAATGAACTCTTAAAATTAATCTTGAACAGGAGATAGATCAAATGTTTCCAATTTATCTTGGAATTTGACATATGGCCTATTTACAATAAAAGATAATTGGGGTCAAACCCAATGGCCTTGTCTCTTGGCCACCCACCTCGCTTCGTAGAGACCTCACCACAGTATCGGAGAACAGGTGCCCTGCAAGGCAAATCTCACTGAAATCACAGTTTTTAATCATTTTTTCATGAAAAACACCCATTTTTAAAAATCGTTGTACTTCTTAGTCCAAATGCTTTGAGAGTTTTCCATAACTGTGACTAAAATAATTCCTAATTGCGTTAACATAATATTTGAATTTAGGTATGCCCCACTAACAGAATCTTTTGACAGAACAGTTGAATAAGTATTAGTATTTGTGAGATGTAAGTCTAGTGAAAGGTGTAATTATGATGATCTCTTTATTTCATTTATTTTAAAGATGCTACTACATGAGTAAATATTTCCTGGGTGAAACCCTATTTTTTAGTGAAAATGACCTAGGGTACCCAGTCCTTAACGCCCTGCTTCCATAACACAAAATACAGGAGAATAGCAACAAGAGCAAAATCTGATCCCACTTTTTTTTTTTAATTTTTAAATGGCATAGAGAGCTACTAATGACAGGAAACCTTACTTTCCCTGAAACTTCTACAAATCATAGACATTGGCATATTGGTAGAGAAGCACCTGTAGAGGTGTATAAATCTGTGTAGATGTGTGTGTGTGTCCATATATTTATGTGTATATGCAGATGCACGGGGGGCAGAAGGGGTAGATATCATTATTATAGTATCTGTCTTTTTCCTTACTAGAAGTACCAGTTACTGGGGCAAGGAGGACTCCAGCTGTTATCTGCAACCAGTAAACATCAAGTTCATCAGAAGCTCCACCCTTTCGGATCAGAATGGCTAGGATGCCTACGCAGCTGTGATGATGCCATCTTGTCCAGTTTGCCCTTGAGCCAGCTGCAATGTGCACGCTGCTGTGCATGTACATATTGAGCTCTGAGTGTCCTTGACCTCTAGCTAGGGGTGTGAAGACTTCAAGCAAGTACATTTTGAACAAAGAATCTAAAGAAATACATTCAATAGGAACACAAAACATCTCTGATGATTTTGTCAACCAGTTGCTTTTCCTTTTGATTTCAGTTTGTGGGTTCCATGCTTAACAATGATTTCTGAATTAATGCCATATAACTTTTATTGAATGTGGATTAAAATTAAACTCTGATAAAAACTGAACTGCCATCATCCTTTTGTAATTTTCTCAATTAGTGTGGAATGTATGTCTTCAAATAAGATGGGTTTGAGCCACCAGGTCCTCCTCTGGAGGACCTGGCAGACATCACTAATCAACCACTGGCAATCTTTCCCTGAGGAGACTCGTCATTCATTCACACTCTTAATCAGTGTACTTCCACAGGGAGGTACTGTCAGTGGAATGGAGATGAGAGATAAGAACCTTTTGTTGTCGCTAAGCTGTTGTTTACTCTGCACTGTGATAGCCAATGGAGGGAAATGGGAGCATAAAACAGAATCCTTAGGACCTTATAATCTATTTAAGCAACAATAAAAACAGATGAAACAATTAAAAAGCCATGAAGGCTTCAAAGATAAATAAAAATGTAATTATGGCTGGGGATGCAGCTTAGAGGTACAGTGGTTGCCTAGGTTTGATCCTCAGTACTGCAAAACACAACACCAAAACAAAAATAAAACATAGAAAAAGAAAGGAATTGTAATTAGAAGAGAGAAAGATTTTAATAATCTAGCATATTTAACCAATGGAAATAGTGTTTTTCTTATTTTGATATAATAGCTTCACACTTTATCACTTCATTTCTTTATTAGCAAGTTTTAGTATTTAGAAAGCACTTGGAAAACATCTCTGCATCTTAAATATAATTTCTTACATATTTCCAAGATGATTTTGTTTTCTCTGCATCAGCTAATTCTAGGATTAGTTTGTTGGAAGGAGAAGAAATAGATAACATAATCAAAAGGAACAGTGTGTTAATAAATTTCAAGACCTCCAATTGTTTGTGTTGGTGACTTTTGTGAAGTTAATAAAATCTGTACTTATAATAAATTTTCCCTAAATCAAATTAATTTGCAATTTGTGTGATTATGTTACCAGCATACTAAGTATTTGAAAGTACTTAGGAAAAGTTAATAGTCAAAATAAAGTAATAATATAAATTCCTAATTGTGTAAGAGAACAAACTTTTTTGTAGCAATTTTAAAAGCATCCACATTTTTCAGTATAATTGCATGTAATCAGAGACTCACCTCCTGAAAACTCTTTTGATATAGTAATTACTAATACTTGTACATCACTAAATCTTGGGAAAGTCACCCACCAGGGCAATGTTGGGGTCCTCAGCAATAGGACTCTGTGGATATTTCTTCAACAAGCTACATTAATGAGGCTCCAACCATTCTGTGTTCTAAGTTTAAATTACCTCACAGAGGTCTCTAGCTCATCTTGGACCTGATGTAAATCAGTCAGCTCTGGTCAGCAGGTACGGATTCATACACTGCAGACACAGCCACTGGGGACCTATTCTGTGTGTAAAATGGGGCTCAGTCTGTGAGGAGGAGGAATTTTTGTGAGACAAGCTGTGAAATGTTTACTATATTCCACCCCCAACTTCCCCTCCTTTCCCATATATATGGCATATTTTATTAGAATTAAATTGAGTTATTCTAAGCTTTCTCTCAAATTTTAAATCAAGGCCAAGCAGAACCTAATTGCACAGAGGCAAGGAGAACTTGGGCAACAATTAGAATCATAGATTGATTTCGAGCGTTCCTTTCTTAGGCACTAAAGTCTTAAATCAACTATGTATAGTCTCGATTCAGAAAGCGATAACTTTGCCAATGAAAAGATATTGTTAGGTATATTTATGAAGCCATATACCCAAAAGCCTTTCTGTATATTCTATTAAAGAAATGGTGATATATTTATACTGTAGGTGTAAAGTATATGTTATACCCTTCAAGATACCATCTCAGTATCATCAGCAGGTATTGTCACTATAGTTAGATTATAAGGTCAGTGCCATATTTCTAAAAACCATCTTCTGGATAATAGTTTAAGTGACAAGACTGTGAGCATTATAGACATCAGCACATTGCCACCATATGCAAAATATCAAGGTAGCATGTGAAGGATTTGGTAAATGCATGCAAGAAAATACTGACAAAGGAAGTGAAACAAATCCCAGGTAATTAATTGTGGTAACTTAGATAAATCACTGTTCAAAGTAGGAGAGAAACTCCAGGAATCAACTCACCATATCATCTCTTCTCGCTTTCTTATTTACAAAATGAAGATAAAGCTTCTTTCATAGCACCCTCCTTTACAAACCAATGTAGTATTTAGCAAAAAAGCTAAGAATCAATAAATATTAATTCTTTGATTGAAATTTTCTCTATTACTTTATGATCAAATTATCCTTTTGCAGGGAGGAGAAGTTGTAGCAATTATAGAAACCACACTGTAGGCTGTTAGCATTTGTCACTTACTAGTATTTTGATCTTAAAATACTTTTCCATTCTAGACTCACATATAAAAGGGGTTTGACACAGATGATCCACTTCAAAATTACATACTAACATGTTCATTCTGTTAGCACGTAGGAGTCTAGCATGTAGCATAGTTGAAAGTTAGAGCCAGAGAGGTCAGTATTTAAATCTTCAGTACAAATGACTAAGTTTTGATTCCAAGTTGTGGCTTTCACTTGAGAGCTGGATGAGCATCCAAGTATATTAGAGGCTCTTGAGTCCTGGAGTGTGAATATCTGATAATGTCCTGTGGCATAAGCTTGTTATTAGGACTAAATGAAAAGAATTAATGTCAACTCTCTAGAATATCCCTACCCAGCACGGAATGTTCTCTGGTGAAGCTCATGTTCTGGCCTTGCTGTCCACTATGGAAGGTGCTAGCCACAAGTGGTTACTCAGCCCAGGAAATGTTGCTAGTGCCTCTGAGAAAATGAATTCTATTTTAACTTTAAATTTTTGAATAAAATTGTCATTGATCTCCATTTCAGGGCTTTTGCATGTATTACTTATTAATGGAATGCTTTTAATGTCTTGCAATTGAATAGAAAGGATAAATGAATAAAAATCGAATAGCTTTTTCCCTCCATCCTGTGTTACCCCTCCACATGACAGGGATCTAAAGGAGTGCTTGTTGCTGGAGAGGTCTGTTACAGAGGGAATGTCTAGGGCAGAAAACAAACTTAATGTTAAGCTGGTCACACAAACGTATTAATTCAAAGAGGCCAAAGAGAGAGAGAGTTGGGTAATGAATCTGGAGGTTCAAGTCAGGGTTGAGCATGGAGGGACTCTTCAAACACAGGGCTTTTTCAATGGTAAGCAGGAATTAAATGGTAAGCAAAAACACACTGTTCTCATGTGTGTGCCCCTCACTGATTTGGAGACCAGCTCTGAGACAGAAGCAATGGCTTAGAACTAGAGATTACTTTGGATACCAAGAACTGAGAAAATTAAAATTACTTTTTCACAGGTTGACAGTTAGTATTTTCCCCAAACTAACCAGTCATTCAGAAAAACATAATATAGGCATTTTGGTTTTTACTGACGATAAATCTGTTCACAAAGGAAGGTCACTCCAAGGAACAATATAAGAGCAGTGACATCAGCATATAAGAAAATGAAGTTCTTCCTGGGATAATTAGTTACAGAAATTGTAACCATATTAGGGCTTAAACTTTGCTGATCTCAAAATATAATTCTCATAATCCCATCAGTGATATCATTTTACATTTCCAGTGAACAATTTAATAGCAAGGAATAATATATATAAAATTACCAAGACCTCATTGTCTTTACAAAAAGCATCAGAAAGCATTTACTGGCATGCTACAAAATATCATAAATAATTAAAATA
Organism: Chinchilla lanigera; assembly: GCF_000276665.1. Taxonomy (NCBI): domain Eukaryota; kingdom Metazoa; phylum Chordata; class Mammalia; order Rodentia; family Chinchillidae; genus Chinchilla; species Chinchilla lanigera. Next base: position 8,740,424 of record NW_004955444.1, on the reverse strand, counting down.
TATCTACTTATTAAAGTATCAGAATAGATAGTGATGCTAGTTGTTATTTCCTCATGCTCATTTGTAAAATTCAATAACTGCCAGAAGTACATTGACATTAATACAAAAAGAAAAATATATGTGATTAGTGAGTTGAACAAAGAGAAAATAAGGCATTGAGTGGTATTGTCCTAAAACAGAAACACTAATTAATGTCATCATTGATGAAAAAGAACTTAGAAATGGATCAAGATTTTAATAACACCCCTTTTGGAGTCAATTACTTAGACTCTAATTATGAATAATAAGTCTGTATACTGTGAAAAATATCAACATGAAAATCAAGCAAAATAATTCAAATGTCTTTTTACTTATTAATAAATGACTTCAATTAGCACAGAACATTTAATCCATCTTTGACAAACTAGGTACCAAGGAACTATGATGAACTTGCAAATTCTGATATCCATCAGAATATGGATAATATGGATGGATATCCAGCAGATAGCCATGATTTGATTTTAAGCGTGTGTGTTAATCACTTCTGTATTTGAAGTGACATGCATACATATAGAATTTGGGTGGAGAGGGACAGCTGACATCCTAGCCAGCTTTCATAGTGTACTGATGAGGCCTAGAGTCATATTTGTCAAAATTTCTTGTGCACATAAATCACCTGAAAGTCTTATTAATATGCATATTATGATTCTGCATTTCTTGCAAGCTCATAGGAGATGCAAATGCAGCTGTTGGAAGAATTACCTTTGAAGAGTGATAATTTTGAGAACTGAACTATTTGCCCAAAGTTACACATATAGTTAGTAGAAAAATGAGGCTTAGAATTCTGACTCCCTCATTCTGCTTTTTATTTACTTACCTATTAACATCTGTAGCATAGTGTTGAAGAGTATAAATATAAATAGCCTGGGTCAAGCCCCACCGTAAGCATCCAACTTACCTAGTTGTGGCCTTGGGTAAGTCATGTAACCTATTTTTCCCCTAAGTTTCTTCTTTTTAGCATGGAGAAAATAATAATAGAACTTATTTCTTTAGGTGAAATAAAAACAAAATTATTCACTTTATGTAGATTAATGCTTGCTCAAAAGAGAGGTTTAATGAAAATTAGCATTTGTCATTGTGATTATGACCACTGTCCTATTTTTTTCTGCATTGTAGTACCTCAGTCTAGCAACCTATGTGGGAGTTTGGAAATGATAGAGGTTTGTTTTCTTAACTGACATGCTAATATTGTGAATTATTTTTTACCTAGGCTAGTACTTCCTATAGTTTTTACATGGGAGAAAGAGAGTATTTGGTGTATTAGAAATTATTTAAAATCCTTAAGCATGGACTGGCTGTTATTTCCACAATCACCCCAACTTACTGGAAATAAAGACCAACTTTTTGATTTGTGTAAAGACCTTTTTCGGATTTTCTATATAGATGATATTTGCGTTTAGAAGGAATTTGTGTGAGATAGGTGAGATGTCAGTCAATCTAAAATAACACATCTACTGCTGTGAACAGTAGACATGAAAGCAGGATTTACTATACATAAACCAAAGCAAAGAAGGACCGTATAAAGGTGTCACTGAGCAAGTCTTGGAGAATCAGATTTTCTTTTTCTTTTTTTAAAAACTTACTTGAGTTTGGAATTGGCAATTACAGAGGCCATACTGCTTTTCACTGTTGCCTGATGAGAGTGTCTTTCAACACCTTAATTGTGCCTATTTTGCTGCCCCCAGCCACCTCATTTTTACCCATGTCCTTAATTGCTCCTGCCATTGGCACCATATGTGTCAGCCCACAGGAACAATGTCGCTATCCTGGTGCTGCAAGATGATCCTCACTCCAGGTGGTTTCACAGAAAGAGGAACAAAGGTGAAGAAGAAAGTAATTTATTTTTTAAAATCCAGAATGCCAATTTACTAATGGGCTATTAGAACTATAACTGTCATCCAGACTAAAATATACATCAGTAGGAATGCTCTCAAAATGAACGTACTGGGTACATGCATATCGATCATTAGAGTAATTTATAAATTAGACTGCTACAGTGAGAGTGTAGATTGGTGTACCAGCGAAGGTAAATTTTATACAGAGTGCTTTACGAGGAAAGGATTAGAACAAGGTAAAAGAAAAATTGTGGGGTTAAGGATTGAGAACAAGGCCTCACACATGCTGGGCAAGTGCTCTACCACTGACCCGTACTTCCAACTCCTAGAACAAGGAAAATTTTATACTTTGGATATTAATAGCATTAGTAGCCATCTTCAAATGGGGTGTGCTCATTATGATTTTAAAATAGTGTCATCATGTACCTGAAAATTAAGGGATTGTCACTTAATCTTACTAGTCAATGATAGCCAGAATCTCACACATAGAGGACTATAGTAATATTTTAGCATACTCAGCTATTTGTTCAAGGGTGTAGTGCCTGAATCAAAAAGATACTCAAGACTAAAATCAATACCTTGAATCATATTTGGAATAGTGAGCCCATGTGGTGGGCTAAGCCCGAATCTATACTCAAATCATATTTGATGTAATCTTCAGAAAAAATTACTTCTGCTCCATTCTGTATCATGAAAGAAGACAGATATATTTTTCCCTCCCTTAAAGGATAGCTGGGATAATTATACTGCTGATTTCTATTGGTTTCTTGAAAGGAACAGTTAATGTTTAAATTTTTCCTTTTCTGACCAATTTTGCATGATTATATCTGGTAATCTCAACAACCAATTTGAAGGCAACAATATGCAATATAAAAACCATTGTTGAGTCTCTACTATCTTAATTAGTGAAACTATATCATTTTTAATGTTTTTAAAAATTATTTTATTGTCTTTAATTGTTTGATTAACCTTACAGTCTTACATCTGTTAATCTGAGCAACTTCAATGAAGATAACAATATGTAATGTAACAATCATTGTTAACTTCCTATCACCTTCTTTTGAAATTCTGTATCTTTTTATTGTTTTTGTGCTGTTTTATTTTTGTCTTGGTTGTTGTTATTTTGTTTTCGTTTCTCTTCAAAATACTAAAGAAAACAGAACATTAACACTTTTTCTTTGGTACATTAGTAGTTTTGTAATTTTAATTAGCTCAACAAATTTTTACTGATTTATAACATAATTCAAAATCTAAACAACTAGTATTTATTAAAATTAAATTTGTACTTACTGTAACATTTTATTATGTACCTGAAAGACCACATATAAACATATATTAATAATTTGAATGCATTTGTGAAAATGATGTAGATTTGACTATATTTAAATAGCCAGTATTTTATTTATAGTATTGCCAATGTCTTATTTTCCTAGGCTTATGCAACATTTGTAAATGCTGAGAAGTTTGAGGTTATACTTTTGAACATGGATATGATTTGGGAAGGGGAGGTGATGGGAAATATTACAGCTCTACAGCAAAACACACACTGACAAACACAGAACACACACACACAATTTACCTCAGTATTTGAAATGTACAGAGACGTGATTGACAGGTGAACAAGCAAGAAAATGAAATAGTTTTGAATGACACCACGTCCTTTGAAACAAATCACTAAAGTTGTGTCAAGCAGCCAGAAGTCAGGATGTTAAAGCAGTATAACTGAGCCCAGGTTCTTTCTCAGTAACCCATTCATTTATTCATGCTTCACCCACCAACATATGTAATAGGCTGTTTGCAGAGACGGATGCGTGAAACCTGGTCCTTGCTGTTGACGTGCACACAGTCAATGTAGGAAGACTGTTTAACCCTTTCAGCCATAAATATTTCTGTAGGACACTGGTCTTAGTTTTCTCTTACGCTATTATGTAGTTTTATTCTTCCCCCATTCACCTGAACCTTCTATTTACCAAGGCTTCAGTTGTTTGTTTTAATAATGTGCAATCTTTCACTGCTTTCATCACCTCTCAAATTTCTCTGGACACATTTCCTGGTAGGAAATTCTTCTCCTAGTTTCACTGTTTTGTATTTCTTACTTGTTCTCTTCCGCATCCCCCAAGGATGCCATTTCTTAGTTATCAGCTTGCTGCTACGGTTTCTTCTGAAGGGGCCTGGCCTCACTTTCACTGGAAGGCACATCACACAGAGTCTATGGAGTGTTGTAAGCACTGGGACGCAGGCCTAGATGGTGACGATCACTGCTGTACCTATCACTGTTGGTGGGTGTGTCTCTCAGGGGAAGCGTTCAGAAGTTACAATTTAAAAAGATTACTAAGTCAATTTCAAGAAAAAAACCTGTCAAAAGGGAACAAGGAAGAAAGACATGATTAGGATTATTATTTTAGTAGAATTTTAAGATAAAAATGGTTAAAGAAGTTTTAAATCATTTTGCTGTATAAACTGAGCTATAATGTCCTTTCCCTTGATAAATTTAATGAGGAGCCTCACTAAGTTTTGTGGCTTTGGAGTTGGATTTGTTTTTTTTTTTTCCTGGTACTGGGAATCGAACTCATGTTGAGCTTGCCAGGCAGGCGCTGTGCCGCTGAGCTAAATCCCCAGCCCCAAGGAGTTGGATTTGTTTGAAGGAACAGTGTGCTAAGACTGGCCTTACAGGCAGATGTGTATCTGGTCCTAGTTAGGAAATCTGCACTGTGCTATCATCTGGTGAACGAAGATATACTTCTGCAGTCTGCCCCAGACATTGTAAATTATAGTTGGCATTAATAGTTTAAGGAATAGTATTTGGATTTTTTTTAACTTAAAGATCCTTCAGGATAAGCACTGCTGATCTTCTGATCACAATGTTCAGCAGAATATTAACCTTTGATACACATCACTATTATTTATGTGCCTTTTTAAAAATACAGATTACAGACAAGGCCTCAAACCAGACTTACTGAATCTACTTCAGGGATGAGCTTTGCACATGCGCATTTTCAGTGCCTAAGTATTTCTGATGTTCAAAAAATATGAGAACTCCAACTTTGGGTTCTTTCCCTGTAGGAACCTCAGGGACAGGGAATTCTGACTATAAAACTCTGTTTTACCAGTAGTGAAAACAGATCTGGAGTTTGTAAGTCAGGGGGCAGGGTGAGGGGTGGTAACGCTGAGGTCACTGTTACCAGGGGTGTAAACGGGAAAGGAAAGCCCAGGTGAGAAAAATGATGAATGTCTTTGGTGCAGGATCTTGGAGGTAACAGGTTTGTTAGGGAAAAGGATTTCTTTTTCAAAAGCCACATTGGGCATCTGGTGGTGAAATCAGGGAGACTAGGAGTAAAGTGGGATGGAGGGAGTAGAAGCATGAGCAAGACCTCTCTGAAAAATGCTGGTAGGCAGAAAAAAATACAAATTTGAGAAAATGAAAGAGAGGTAAAGGTAATGACAAATTGGGTGGGAGGAAACATTTTGTGTTTTGTATCTGTTTTGGAAAGAATGAGCATGCTCGTAGAGAAGGAACGCTCTTAGAGAAGGAACGGTTAAGAACAAGAGGTTAGGCAGCAACTCAGGTAGGGCAAATGAAGGAAGGTTCCAGAGATAACTGTCTCAAAACCTAGCTTATGCAAGTTTGGATCAACACACGTCATCTTATTTCCTTGTTAAAATGAGTTGAGAAAGTATTTGGGTCATGACTAAAGAGTTCAGCTGTTCCAACACTGCTTTTCAGAGTAACTCTTCAGCCCACGTGCCGGCACCAACGGACCAGTGTCTGGCACGGACACCCTGAGATGGACCTGAACGGATGGTCCCAAGAAAGTGCAGGGAAGCCTGAGAAGTCATCACACACTGGCAATTTCCCTGGGTTTACAGAAATGGTGATGAGGGAGAGTTGAAGTCTCTAAGCTTTCTGGCCTATTAACAACTTGTAAAGCTTCTGTAATTCTCCACAAAGATGGCCATTGATTCTGAACAATGATTTTTCATCACACTTGAGTGCTGAGAAGCTGTTATTTATACTCTCAGAAAAGGTTACTTTGGGCCTTAAAAGTGATTGATTTTTCATTTTGGTAGAATTCTTTTCCCTCTATTAAACTCCAGGAAATATGGGGGGGGGTGGGTTGCTATGTATTCAGCACACATTGCAAGCAAATCATTAACTCTTGCAAACACACCTTATAGCTGTCAGCTTGCTTATTCTCGGTGAGTGGCTCTTTGGCAGTATACATTAAACTTGTGACAATGAATAGGAAAATAATGTTGAACTTTAACTTATGTCATGCATGGGCAGTAGTTTATCACACCTGGCTACTATTCTTTGTACTTTTCTAGGTGTAGCAAAATGAGCTTTCAAGGAAAATAATGTCACTCTGAACAGATGATCTTTTTTTCCAGTTTTTGAGGCAGGATCTCACTGTGCATCTGGGCTGGCCTTGAAGCTCCATGCTCTTGCTTCAGCTTCCTGAGTAAACAGACGATTTCTAATGCTAGTGAGGAAAAGGTGGCTTTTTGCTTACAGTGTTTATTTATTGTAATCTTTTATTGCATTCATTAGCTCTAGGAAGGGCTTTAATAATGCACGTGAGCTGGTTTAAACTAATGGTGTTGAGCTACATTCTTAAAATTAGGCCAATCAGGATATTTTGTTAGATTCTCTTCTTCATTTAGCTGCTGAATTTCCTAAGATAAAGTTAAAATCCACTGGACCCTTAAAAATATGTAAAATGGTCATGTAATTCACTTTACACTCTGGTCGGTAACTTTATCACTGTTGAACCAAGGATCCAGGGGAAGAATTTAGAGTTTCTTCTTGGTGCATGCATCCTTGGAGAGAGTGAGGTAAGGCTTGAGATCCGAGCTTCTGTTTAGACACTAAGCAGGCTCGCTGGCTTTACACTAGGGTACAGTGGTTTGTTTGTGATTATTTTAGATGTTGTTCTTGTAAGAGGTGGCTGATCACACAGATTTGAAAGACTTTATTGGTAAATTCTAAATAACGTGCCCAACTTCACTTATTTATATATCATGTGTTTATTGACTCAACAAGCTGAGGAGCTTCTGTCATGTGCCAGGTCGCCAGTCACGGCTGTCACAAAAATGAATGAGCTGGATCCTGACTGCAGGAAAAATCACAGCCTCTCAGGAGAAGCTGACTTGTAAAGAGCACTAAGATTAAACACTAGTACTTTGAAAATACTATTATCTACTCACATCTGAATGGATAGCCCCATTTTCTATGCTGGTGTGGTCACTTAAGATTAGAGTACTTTGGGTTTCTCATACAAGAGGGGCTAATTTAGAGAACAGAATAAATGACAGGCAGCACTGTTACCGGGTGTTGTAGGGACCATCCGTGGTTTACAGCCTCTGGCTTTCCTGTTTAATGAATTGGTTGGAACAATTGGTGAATGCAAAAGATTTTCATCAATTTTAGGGTGAAAATAAAAAGAAAAGGAAGAGAAGCACAAAAGAAGTGCTCCCGGGGAAAACGGTGCTTTGAAGGAAAAGGGAAGGTAGACCCTGCAAGAAGAACAGACCACTGCAAGAACAAGAGGCCAGCGGGGGCAAAGTCACTTGCTGCCATCTTGCTATATCTTCTTGCGTAGTTGCCCTATGCGGTCCCAGTCAAGCTCTTAATAGAAGATTGGTTTGGTGCTAGGCTCCTCGTGTCCTTATGTGAGAAGATTGACATCAGGTGCCAAGTTCAGCGTGTTCTTGTGTGAGAAGATCGGTACCCAGCGCAGGCTTCAGGGGCTGCTGCTCTGCGCCCACGGTTTAACAAGTCTCTTCAGTTGGCCGGTTGGTTCCAATCACCTCAACTATGTTACCGTGCGCTAGTCTCCTCACTTGAAAGGAAACAGGGAAATAGTGCTTTTGCAAATGTGAAGGGGATCTAGGGAAAGAGTGGGGGAGGGGAAGTAAAAGAATTAATGTACGTATGTACATATGCCAACCCATCAAGACGAATGCCATTGCTAGGCGCTGCAAACGTGTACTAATTTTTAAAAGGAGATTAGAATACCAGTCTCAGAAAATCAGTCAGAAGGCTCCCGGGCTCCTTGATAGCGAAATGCCTCTACCTGTGAAGTCCTGAACGCGCCCACCTCCCCGCACTGGACGGCAGAGCCCAGAATCTCACCCTCCTTTGCTGTCATGTCGCTGTCCCTGTGAGGGGTGATTTCAGCTACCGTGAAGAGAATTTACTTTGTTCAAAGTTCTATGAAATGAGTCCCCCAAATTATAAAGTGAGCCCTGCAAACATGCGGGGTGGAGAAACTCATCAGGAGGAACAGAGACTGGCTTTTCCTTCAACAGCCAACGTGGCCTTTGAAGACAGCATATTTGGCTCCAACAGTACGCACTGTGCTCCGTTGTGCCAGGCAAACAGTTGGACCAAAGGACAAACTTTTGGGCCAACAAGGTCTGAGGGGGCTGCTGGTGATTACGAGGTTGTGCATGGTTGCAGTCAATGCTGGCCTTGTTGCCACCACCTGGAGCCCTGGAGACTGGGGCATGGCCTGGAGGGGGCACTGTCACGTGAGTCCCACATGCCTACAAAGGTGTGAGGCGCAGGGGCTCCCAGACCTCATGGTGATTCTGAGAGCAACAATTTAAATATGTCAAATTGGGCGTGGTAAGGCATGCTTGTAATCCTAGGACTTGGGGAGGGTGAGGCAGGAGAATCATAAGTTTGAGTCTAGCCTGAGCAACTTAGCAACTTATCAAGACACGGTCCCCCCAAAAAGGCTGTGATATGGCCCAGCGTAAAGGCCTTGGGTGTAGTCGCCAGTGCCAAAGGAACAAAACACCCGCCTTCCCCAAAATAACAACAAACAAACCAAAAAGCAAATGCTGTTCTCACTTCTAATTTAATTTCCCCTGGGAAAAATGCACCCCAATCTTAGAAAAGGTTTGGGAGGTTGATGGGGTTTCAGGATTGCAGAGAATGCTGAGGGGTCCCAGCAGCAGCGTCAGGTTTTAAACTCCACAGGAATCACCTAAAGCTTATTTTCTAAGGATCCAAATAGGGGCTTCCATGCACTTAATATTATTAAAATGTGTTTTATGTGTGAGTTAGTTGGGTGCAGAGAGAGGGGACAAGAGAAACCGGAGTGAATCTGTAATGAAAACTAGGCTACTAGGTTAAATTTCAAAAGCGTCCTTATAAGAGACCACGGCTATTCTCTGGATAGTGATAGAAATTTTAAGGAAAGTGGTGGATAACTGTCGTGGCAGTAATTGAAACGAACTTTACAATCAGTTAAATAACTTCTGTCATCAACCATAATGACCAGTTTTACAACCAAAATGAAAGTGTGCCTTGTCTCTAAGATTCACTGAAATGACATCACTAGAAATAAAATGTCTGTTTGAGGGACCAGGTTTGCACTGTTGCTTGACTGAGGCTAAGAACTGTAAATAAGTCAGAATGTGGTTCGGCCCATCTTTCAACTCTGCTTGGTGAACCTCATGGATTAATGTTAATTAAATAGAGGAGACCTATGATTTCTGTAGTAAAGAATTCGTTTAAATCACTGACTGAATATTGCTAACCATGTGCTCAGTGGGTTAGGTTAATCAGGATGAAAAATATCAGTGTCTCTAACCTTAAGGTACCTGGAATAGAGTTAGAAAGAAGATCTACGTGTGCGACTGATGAGGACACCAACTCATAACGCCTAAGTACTTGAGAGTGTGATCAAGTTGGAAGAGGATGTTCTCTAATGACTCACAGTTTGTGACTCGCATTTTATTCTCAGTAAAGTTATTTATTGAGAACACAGTGGACATGTTTGGGTGATGAAACTACACTGGAAAGCTTAGAAAAGTCATGGTGAAAAAAGTGATAGGGTAGCTGGTGTGTTTGCATATACCTGTAGCCCGTAATCCCGGCTATTCTGGAAGTTGAGGCAGGAGGATGCCCTGAATCTAGGACCTGGAAATCAAGCTGGGTCACATTGCAAGACCCCAACTCAAAAGAAAAAGAAAAAGGCAGGGTGATTATGAACAAGGGATTTCTTTTTTTTTTTTTTTAAGTTTTATTTTAAAGAAAAAGAAACAAAACCAAAATTCCAAAGCAATATGATAGGAGGGTAACAATGGTTAATACACTGTGTATTGCTGCCTTTAAATTACTCAGAGTATGAGATATCGGCATTTAAATGTCCAAACAATATTAGCACAAAGCTATCTTTTCAAAGAACTGAGAGAAGTTAGTAGTATAACTATTTTAACTATCTTTTGTATATATATATTTTTTTCTTTTGTTTTTCCCTATTTTCTTTTTTTCCACTCCCCTAAACCAGTTTCTCTTTCTTTTTGAAGTTTCTTTCCATTTTACAATCTCTATTGTACAGTTTGGATCGCATTTACTCTTTCAGCTTCTCATACGAGGGAGACAATACAAAGTTTACCCATGCACGTCCGGTTTATTTCACTTATGAGTATGGTCTCAAGTTGCATCTATTTACCTATAAAAGTCTCCAGTTTATCCTTCTTTATGTCTGAGTAGTACTCTATTATATAAAAAGACCACATCTTTTTTATCCATTCCTCAGGTGATGGGCATTTGGGTTGTTTACAAGATCTAGCTATTACAAATTGTGCTGCTATAAACATGGGTGCACATATATCCCTGTGGTATGATGTTTTTAATTCCTCTGGGAAAATAACCAGAAGGGGAATAGCTGGGTCAAGTGGGACCTCCAATCCTAGTTTTTTGGGGACTCTCCACACTGATTTCCATAGTGGTTGCATCTGTCTACATTCCCACCAACAATAGAGAAGAGTTTCTTTTTCCCCATAGCCCTGCCAACATTTGTTATGGGTTGATGTCTTGATAATAGCCACTTTTTCTGGGATGAGATGGAATCTTAGTGTTGTTTTAACTTGCATCTCTCAAATGACCAGTGAAGTTGAACATTTTTTCATATATTTATTTGCTGTTTATATTTCTTCATCTGAAAAGTGTATTTATCTCCGATACCCATTTTTGGATTGGGTCTTTGAATAAAGGATTTCAGGTTGCCTGGTGGTGGAGATTTTCTACTAGGTCTTCTAGGAAAGTGGTGGCAAGCCTATGGCATGATGCCACAGCTGGGTGTTTGTTATCACTGAAAGCTCTAAAAGGTTCACCATCACTGTTCTAGGAGTTGTACAGTTTTTCTTTTAGGCCTGTGACCATTTTGAGCTAATTATTGTGAAGGATGTGTTGTGGCTCAGAAAACACTGCTCCAAAGAGATGTCCGCAGAAGACCAGAATATGCCACCCCAAAGTATGCCTCTCTGACACATAGATTACTGTGATTTACAAAAAATTAAGAACCAACACAGGGAAAGCTCTTTCCCTTAAAATGTCTAAATAAGTAACTGTCATGTTGCAAAGAGAAATTTACATTCATGTAGAAAGTTTTCATGATTTAAGGTTTTGTGCCAGAAAGAGATACTCAGAAATTTTCACTACCTGAGATACTATATCTGTAGGAGGAGGCAACATTTATTTACCATATAGTGCCTCCCCTTTCCCTCCTATAATTTATCTCTGTCCTATAATTTGTCTCTACCACCCCCTGAAGTCCCATGTCCCTCTATCTTTCTACAGATCAGAATAATCTATAATAATAATCTATAGCTCAGAATAATCTATTACCAATCACCTGACTTCTTTGAATCTCATATTTTTGTGGCACTTCTATGTATGCACACATAATTAAAGTGTTTTTTTCTATTTTTGATCTGCTTTGTGTCAGTTTAACAGTTTTAACTCTAGGTGTCTAGATTCTATTTTTTGCATGTGACTATCCAGTTTTTCTAGAACCGTTTGTTGAGATACAAGTCTCATATCAGAAATGATTTCAACTAGTATCTCCCATTTTGTGGCTTGTTTGACCCCGCTTTTGATGATATCCTCTTAAACATAGCTGTTTTAAGCTTTTATTAGTCCAATTCATTTTTCTGTTATTGATTATATTTCTGCTGTTGCACCTAAGAAATGACTGCCTAACCACAAATATCATCAGAAATCAGGAAAATGCAAATCAAAACTACACACAATGAGTTCGTACTTCATACTCACTGGAATTTCTGTGACCAAAAGGTGTTGTAGGAATGCGGTGAATGTTTATAACAGCATTTTTTTCACAATAGCCAAGAAGTAGAAACACTCCCCATTTCTGAGTGATGAATGGAGAAATGCGGTATATCCATGCAATAGAATGTTATTCTCATTATAAAGAAGTAAAGTACTAATACTGGCTACAAACTGGATGAGCATGGGAAGCATTCTGAGTGCAAGAAGACAGTCATAAACAAAACAGAACAACACAAAACAAAACAAGCTCACATAATGTACAATTCCTTTTAAACAAAAGGCCCCAAGTAGGCGAACCTGTAGAGACAGAATGGTGGCTGCCTAGGGCCTCTGGTGAGCTGTGGGGTAGGCAGGGGTGGAGAGAGCTGTGGGGAAATGAGAGCGTTTGCTGATGGGACTGGTTTCCTTTGGATGAAAGTATTGGATGAAAATCACTGCCAAAGGGGAACGGTGTTGCGAGACTGTAGAAAAAGACAAACTCAGAATTTCACAGAGTGCAATTCATTAAGGACCTATGGACAGAAGTAAGTCTTGGGAGGTGGAACAACAGGAAAATCTCCAAACAGGAGGAAGGGGTTTTTATGTAAGCTAGAAAAAGATGTCTGTGGCCAACCAAAGCATTCCTAGGCTTTCTCAAACCTGTTAATATTTCAAGCATCAGTTAATGAATGGTCCAGGCATCAGCGGAGGCACAACATACTGGGATAACCAGCTAAATGACTTTGTTTATCCTGTGGGGCTCAAAAGCATACCAGGGTAACCTGGTTGACAGAAGAGCACTTATGACCAACATGGCTGTAGTCTTACCAAGCTGGATGCCACAATGTTCTAAACTTGATTTTAATGGTGGTCACATAACTCTGAAGATGTAAATATATGAAAACATCATTGAGTTATACATTTCAAGGGGTGAATTGCATGATGGCATATATTGTCTTAATAAAGTATATATATATATATATATATATATATATATATATACACATATTTTATCCTACCAAAATATATACATAAAATATATACATATTTTATCCTACCAAATGTTAACATCCATTATATTGCTTGATGATTACAGAAATTCTGTTAGAGGAGATTATTATGCCCATTTTGTGGATGAGATGACAGACTTAGAACTTGTCCCAGGTCACATAACCTATAAGTGATGAGGATTCAAGACATGTAGTACATTTGTCAAGTTCAAGGTTGACCATAGACCATTTCCTGGGTGAGTTCAACTCTTATTTGAATTCACCTAAGCTCTACCTACCTCATTTTGAACAACCCACATCACATGTTTTGTATCAGTAAAGGGAAATACAAATGGAGACTAAAAGCTGTTTGGATGATGTGAATGGCCTTATAAATTTGTACCTAGTGAGGAAGAAACAGAATGATCGATGCTAGCTATTTAAGATGACAGTTCATCTCTCTGGTGTTTTTTCTGTCTGAACACCCTTTGCAAGGAAATTCAGGTCTGTGAACTTCTTTAAGACTTAGAATAGCTAGTTTAAAATACTGATTTGTGCTGCCATGAATTAAGGCAGGGGTATAAAGCTTTATTTTCCTTTTCAAAAACTAGCCATCTGGTTCTGAGCGTCCCCTTAGCATAGTTTTCAGGCTATGAAATTCTGTACATCTTTATGAAGCTCAAGATTGACCTTTAAGAGGGAGAAGTCTTATTTTATTATGCTGACACCACACATCATAACTCTTATTTTGCTCGGAGATCTCATTCAATGTCATCACCAACATGTGCAATAAGAGATACGTCATGTTTATGGCTAGAATATCCCTTTTATTTCCAGTTATAGTTTTCCCATAAAATCTCTATTGAAAATAATCTCCATGCAGTCATTGAATGTTATTACTTGGAACAGAAATGCTAAAACAATTTGCTTATTTAGGATCTTGAGTTTTTCCAACATTTTAAAGTGTCTCAGTCCCTCAAGAAATATCTTTTCAGCCAGAGCAGTAGTAATGCAAGTCTGTGGCTTTTTTTGTCATGTATTTTATGGGATTGTGTTACCTCCGTAATATGTTGTGTATTCCTCCCACTTGTATTAGAACAATGGGTAAACTATTCTATTTTGACGAGTCTCTCCCAGCCACTTCACAGCTATGATTGACATGCTCTTAAGAGCTATTCTTTAAAAAATAGAATTTCACAGTAAGGCCAAGAAGGGTAAAAGGCAGGGCCCAAGCATCATACTAAGATAAAAAAAAAAAAATACTGTGTATGTCTTCCAAATTAGATACCATTTGTTTTCTACATATTGTTTTTGTATATGTGTAAGCCTGTTGTGCTGGAGGAGGTCAGTCTGGCCTTTGCACTGGGGAAGCAGACTGGGAGAACTTGTCCTAAGTGGCTGCATCCAGGAGAACAGAGGGTCATGGGCAGCCTGAAGGTCCAGCCCTAGAAATGAGGTTCAAAGGGCTGAGAATAAAGATGCAGGGAAGGAGCTGAAATCAAAGTCTGAGGCAAGGGAAACCGGCAGAACTAGCAAGACAGAGCAAGAGAAAGGAGTGATTTGAGTATTTCCAGCAGAAGCAGTTGGAATGTCTGCACTTGGTGTGTGCAGTCTGGTGCTCTGAAATGAGTGTGGCTGTGGAGGTGGGCATAGGTCCATACCTTCCTTGATAAGCAGGCTTCAGTAAGTGCACGACCCCTTCTTTGTCTGAGCTTATCATCATTAAAAATGAACCCCATGATAATCACAGCACCATTATAGTTACTATCTTCTAATGAATATAATTGGATGGACATTTTTCATAGATAATCTTGTTTGCTCATCATATAATCCAGTGAGGAATTTGTTGTATTATCTTTATATTTTAGGTAGAAGAAAAAGTTAAATAATTTGATCAAGTTTTTTTCCCTATGACTGAAAATTAATAGGGATAGGATTTTAACTTAAATCTGTCAGATTACAATTCATTCCGTCACTAGATCAGACTGACCTAGAGCTCTTGTCATTGAGTCCTAGACTCAAATGTAGACCACCTCTGTTAGCACCTCTGGGGGTGGGGTCTGTGAACAGGCATTTGGACTTACCACTTAACTAATCCTAGGTTCTGTGAAAGAGTACTTGTTACTAACTTAAGTTATGGTTGGAACCAGCAACACTGCTGCAAGCAGCAGCAGCAGCAGCAGCAGCAGCTTAAAACTTGTTAAAAATGTAAATTTCAGACCTTATACCTCCTGAATTAGAATCCACTGCTAACAAGATCCCCAAGTGATTCATAAGCACAGTTTGTTTTGGGAAGACCTGTCTGACACAGGGTGGGTATGAAGATTAGAGGTACTAAAATGTAAGATGTCCAGGGTGTCACATTCTCCTGAATGCTCTTCATTTTCCTTTTTAAGTGGAAGAAGGTAGTGCTGTGGGAGAGCTACAGGTATAACTGAAGGGAAGTAACTGCTTTGTTTCCCCTGCCTTTGGGATCTATGCCAGAGGTGTCTGATGGTTTCTCATTTTACCATCATGTTCCCCCCAAATCTATCTTTCCTGAAAGAATACTGAGAGTTTTTGTTATTCCACCTCTACCAAGACCTCAGCTTGGAACAGATAAGGATTTGGAGGTCTTTGTTTAGCTAAGAATTAGATCGGTGACCTTTGGAAAATTAATGAAACTTTTTGGGCTTCAGTTTTAATAAAAATAACATGAAAATAATACATATGATCATACTTAAACCTAAGAGTTTAGTTCTATTTTTCCTTGCTTTGGTTAAGGTATTAGTTGGACAAAAAGGCAAGAAACATAAAAGGAAAAAGAAATTAATTAGATACTGTAATTTTTTTCCTAAGTTTAAAATACTGGAATCCTGTGAAATATATTTCACAAAATTATATGTTCTGGTCTAATGACAAAAGTCAGTTTTTGGAAATAGGATATAAATGATCTATCATCAAAAAGTGAATTTAGATTTTAAAATTTTAAAATTTGCCAGGATCTTTAAGAAATTATGCCACCCAAGGTCTTGATATATTACAGTAAAAACAACAATTAAGTGACTTTCTTAAAGACATCAAGATAGTTGATGACTGTAATTTTAATTGATTACAATTGTGTTACAAAGAGTTCTGTTTCATATGTTTAAATCATAGATAGGCTTAGAAGATTCAGGAGTGCTGCCAAGATTTGGTCAAAGAAAGAATCTTTGTTAAATATTACATTTCTAAGTAAAGACATATCTTCCTTAATGAATCCCTAGTAATAGTTCAATCTACATTTTAATTGATTAGTTTCAACACTTAGCTGGCTAGTAACTGTATACTTAAGTTCAACTCAGTGCTAGGGATGCCTTTTGTGATCACTGTATTTTAGAAAGAACTACAGAAAGTTAAATTGCTCTGTGGTTAGTGCTTGGTTCATTTATTGTGGTCTTCTCTGTCCCTTTTAGATGACACCCAGAGTCCCAGGGTAGGCACCAAAGCTGTTTGAGGGGGAGCTCTGCGCAATCTGTATGCACCTTAGCTCACTACAGAGCATTCTTGTATTCAGCTGTCCTCTGTTGCTTTTTAGCCTCACTTCCTCAAGGGTGTCTTCCTGTACTACCAGGCTAAGATACATTGTACATTATCTCAACACCCTGTAGTTTTCCTCTCATAACTGATTTATTGCACTTATTAAATTTTCTGCATATCTGTGGTTCTGAGGGAGACATTTGGCTACATGTGGAGACAGTTTTGTTTTGTCACAGTTGGTGGAGTTGTGACCAGGGTGTAGGAGGTAGAGATGTAGGATGCTGTTAATTCCCCACTGTAATGTGTAGGGTAGCTAAGAATCACTAAGCCTCAGATGTCACAGTGCCACTGCTGAAAAACTGGTGTCCAGGTTGTATCATTGGTTATAGAGGCACATCTCCTCCATCACCATGAATTTCCCAGCAGGGAAATAAAGCTCTAATGTATAACAGGTATTTAATATATATTTGCTGAATTGCCTTCAACAAAATCAATGAACAAATGCAAAAGTGACTGAAAAGGATGCCAGTCTTTCATTCAGTATACCAGCTCTTTGCATCTGGCTTGAACGGTAAATATAAAATAGCAGCCACTGCTTCATATTAGAGGATACTGTAACAAGTTTGCTACAAAACTATACTTTTCAAAATTTGAAAGTACTAATAATAGAGCAGTTAAAAAGATATATGTTCACACATTTCTGGGTAGATGCTTCTTGACTTAATGAAGAGTGTAGTAGTCACTTTCTCATCACTGGCACAAAACTGTCTGACACATGAAATATAAAGGAGGGGTTTATTGTGGTTTACAGTTTTACTGGGTTCAGTCCATGGTTGGCTGTCACCAAGACAGAAACAGTGTAGTGGAAGGGCATGGTGGAGGCGGCAGAAAATGAGAATCGAGGAGCCAGTGACAAGAATATTCCTTTCCAGTTCACACCCTCATTGACCCACCTTCTCCATCCAGGTGCCTCCTCCTAACTGCACAGTACCCCCATGGCACAGTCATCTTCCAACAGCCACCTTTGACCACAAGAGACTTTGGGGGAAATTTTAGATCTAAACCATAGCAAGAAGTTTACATTCTGACAAACCCATGGTAAGTTGAAAATATTATAATTCAAAAATGCATATGATAGGTTTAACCCTGACAGAATGTCCTACTCACAGGACAGCTCACTAGAGTGTGGGTGATTTCCCCTTATGACTGAGTGGCCGACTGAGAGCTGCGCAACATCTGGCCAGTACCATGCTACTTGTTGCTAGCCCAGGGAAAAGATCCAAGCTAAAAATTTGAGGTATAGTTTCCACTGAACGATAGAGCTTTTGCACTGTCATAAAGTAAAGAAATAGTAAGTCTAACCATGGTAAGTTGGAGACCATCTGTACATGGAAAAATTTAATCCTAAGATTAAGTCGGATCAGTGCACTGCAGACTAGGACCACTGTGTTTGCTTTTTCATTCTTCAGCAGAATTGCTTATGCAAATTGTCAGTGAGGATGTTACTGGCAACCTACACTGGGGACTACTGAAAGAAACAGCTTTGTAAAAGATGTGGGCACTTCAGAAGCTGCTGCTAGGGGTGTTCTTTACCAGTGCCATCTTCTTTTTTATGGAAGACTTAAGGGGAAACTAGCCCTCTGGTTCATTTCTACTGCTCTCACTTTTTAATCTTAGAAATATATGAATTATAATACTGATTGCATTTCAGTTGTGGTACTTGGTCTGAGAAGCTAAAATATGATTTTATTACTCATTTTAAAAATGTGTTGCACATTCTGATATCTTAATATCACCTCTGGTTATTTTATATTTTTAAAATTTGCTTTTCCTTTATTCTGGCTTTTTAAAAATTTTGATAAACTCTTTTTACTTTTTTCCTTTTCTCTCTCTCAATATATTTCTCAATAATGTCTTCTCCTTTCACAATGGACATTCTGAGAAGTAGTTTACTCCATAAATATTGAGTGTCTTTTATGAAGATTGTGACAAAAAATTTCCAGCATGACAAAAAATTTTGTCAAAAATTTTTATGACAAAAAATTTCCAGCATGCTGTGCATACCTAAAACTATTATCAAAATTGTTCTTACAAATATTGTCAAGCAGTGTTTTTATAAGTTTCTGAACATAATGCATTCATGACACTCTTTGCTTGCTCTTTCTGGACCCTGGATCTAGGACACAATCCAATAGATGCTTCTGTGATTCCTGAGAAGGGAGAGTAAGGAACTTTAGTTCTGCGGGAATCAAATTGTCTCACCAACAGCTCAGCTGATTTCCTGCCGACTCAGCATAACATCCGATTGACCTTGTCTAAGTCTTTCACAGATGTGAACGCATGTTGAGGTTCTGTTAAATACAATTGGCTTGGGTGTCACGCTTATCTTGGATGTGGATGGGCCCATTGCTACTGTTTGAGGGTTCTCCTGACTTCAATTTAAAAAACAATAATTACTATGGAAAAGTAGCAATTTTTTTTTTAAGTTCAATACATTTCTTATAATATGTATGGGGAATACTGTAGACTCATGAATAAACAAAAAGTACTCAGAATGTAATTACTGAGCTGTTGTGGCTACTATTATAATAAACTTATACCCATTTAATCCTGCAAACATAGAAATATGCTATTGTACATATTGCCTTGCAGACTTTTATACTCTTTTGTTTGTGAAGTTAACATGTCAGTGGACACTTTTAGTGCCTAGATTGTATTCTACTGTACAGACATACTATCATAGTTTATTAACAATCCAGCAGAATTTCTTATGCAAATTGTCAGTAAGGATGTCACTGGCATCCCATACTGGGACCATTAAAGTTGGACATTAAAGTTATTTCTATTGTAAGTATGATTAAATTCCAGCAGGTGTATTTGTGTGTACCTGAATATACAGTTTTAACCAGCTCAATCCTGTGATCCAAATTCAAAATGTTTAATGACTTCAATTTAAAATTGAGACACAAGTATGAAATTAATTTTAATGCAGACTGACACAACAGGTAATGTTATAAGTTACATTAATAATTTAATAACTTATATTTAGTGAGGGAAATCATCTTAAATTGTTTAAGGAAATTAGACACTGCATACAGCCTAATTCATGTGTATTTATATCATGCACCTATCTGGTAAGGAACCTGAAATAAATGCTAACCCTTAATTTAAAACAATGCCAGGTTGGCATCTTCTAGACGAAGAGTTTAATGGAGACTTTTTTTTTTTTTAAAAAAGCAAGATGTGGGATAAATATCTTAGGGATTGAATTTCAGTGAGCAAATTGTTTAGAATTAATGTGCCACTTTCAGGGCAAAACAACCCAATCTTCTTTCACATGCAAGTATTAGGAGAACATTTGATTTTTACCAATAACTGAAAAAAGAACTAGAGATAAAAGAGAAGGGGAGGGGAAGACAAATAAATCCCTATAGATCTCCCTGATTTCCAGGGAGGATTCGAAAATGCCTGCTGGGTGAAAAAGGCACCATTGTGAAGAAACTCTCCTCAGATTACTCAGTCAGCAGCAATCAAAAAGGCCTCAGGCTGAGTACACCCTTTCAGTATTGTCCCACCGCCACAGCAAATTAAACTCATCCAGGTTGACTTGCTGGTATGCATCAGTGTAAAAACTTTGCTTTGTAAGGCTTTACTACTTACTCTCTAGTTCTGATACACAGAAATTAGTGAGAATGCAGGGTTCAGAAGCATTGTTTTGATGCTAGGGAAGGATTGGATCTTGACTGACACATGGGTGAGTTTGAATGGCTTTTAGGACCAAGTGTTAAAAAAATTTTCTCTTAAACATCCAGGAAATTGGGAAGGACTGTTTTTACCTCATGCTGAAGCTGTAAGCAAAGGCTCTAGGAGGTTCCTCTTGTTGGGGTCTTTACTACCCTTGATTTGCAGCAGGTAAGAGAGGTCAGTCAGCCCATGGGCTGAGCTTCTGCAAGCCCAGTCATGCTGTCTGCTCTCTGCAGTTCCACTTCAGCAGCCTTTTCCTGCAGGTTGAGGATTAGAACCTCATATCCTCACTTCAGCGTGGCCTCACTGGAGACTAATGTGACTCCAGAACACCTCCTACTGTGTTGTTCTGTGACCCTGAAGACCTAGCAGCCCGGTGATAATAAGAGCATCAAAAAATGATCCATTTCTGGGGATGATGCTAAAATGAATTAAGTAAATTGGACATGCTGTGAAGGCAGTTCACCGTCATACTAATTTATGAATTACCCTTCTGTGAAGGGTTCTCTTTATACTTAGACCCATGGCATTTGGAAAGGACATCAAATTCTCCTGATTTTGTTGAACAGGAAAATCTATGTTAATTACTAAACTAAAAAAAAAAAAAAAAACTCCCTTATCATATCTTTTTGACCTACAGTTGACTCACCCTTTTACTTAACATATCTAAAATGCAGAGACATCGCCTGGAGAAGAGTGCTTGAAGACCACACTGTATGGCTCTCTTTGTACACTTACTGTCTGTGTATATGTTATCTGACCTGGGGCTCCAGGGCAGGCCTGGGCCTTCCTGCACCTCAGAGATCCAGCCTGTCTGAGAGCAGGTACACAAAGCCTCCTTTAACTTGTGCAATGAGCGGTAAGATGAAACATGTCCACTGATGGGTAACAGATCTGTCCCCTAAGACGCCTCTCCTAAGAGCATGGCATTTGTTGACTCTGGGTGAAGCTTTTAGCATTTTTAGTCTGTAAGGAGATTTGGCCAGTAGCCCTTCTGTTGATTGTCGTGGTCCCTAGCCAGAAAAGTCAATTAGCAGTTTTCTTCATGTGGTCACTAAGCCTTTTGTATATTTCCTCTCTAATTCCTGGGAATTAGTGATGACATGTGTCATCTTCATACCACTAGGTTCCTTAACAGAATAAAGATACAGCCATTAACACATTTATTCTGTGTAGATTCAAATATTTGAGGGTATTGTTTCTTTTGAATTGAAAGCAAGTGAAAAGAGGTAAATCTATAGTGTTGTTCAGCTTCTGATCGCTATTTATCTGTAGAAGTAAGAATGAGGGCAGATACTTATTAGCAAAATAAGTCCAAAGCTTGTTTCCAAAAAGCTCATTATGGGCAATGATTTCATCATTTAACAACTTGATAGTGGTAATAAAATTGGCTGATATGGATTTTCTATCTCCTGTTCATATGATGATTATTATTCCATGGGGGAATCTTTCTCTATCAGGTAAAGAAATGAGGTGGAAAAGACTGACTAGGAAAGAAGGAAGTGAAGAATTAAGAGCACAGGCAGTAAACAGTCCCAGTTATCACTTTGTGAACAGTTATAAGATGAGTGGGGGGACACGTTAGAGCCGTCAGTCAGATGTTAGCCAGGGAGCTACGCTGTTGGGTCCTGTACCTGTATTTTTTTTCCTGTCTCGGCCGGCTCTTTCTGTATAGGCCCAAATTTGCACTCCGGTTGATTTGCCTGATCTGTGGCTCTCCAGACATTTGTCTTTCCTATGATTCTACTTTTAATGTGGGGTTCTCCAACAGCTCCAGTCTATTGAGAAGAAAGCAGATGAGTCTCCCTAGAATCTTGCTGTGTGATTTGAACCAGAGAGGGGTCTGAAATGGGTTTGTTTTAGAGACCTATGTAGTATGATCTTAGGACAGTTTCAGACTTGTTCTCTGACTGAGACCCATCTTCAAAGGAATCTATAGATCTCTAAATTGAATAGGGATCTTGTGTTGACTCTCCATCACTATGACAAAACACCTGAGTGAAGCAGCTTATAAAGAGGAGAGATTTATTTTGGCTCACGATTTCAGAGGTTTATGTGCACAGCTGGTTGCTTCTGTATCACAGGGGAGGTATGTGGGGGAGGAAACACCTTAGCTCATTGCATTGGGTGGTGGCAGGTGAGAGAAAAGGGGGTGGGGGGAGGCAGACCCCAATATCCCCTTCAAAGGCACTGCTCTGAAGTCCTACCTTCTTCTAGGTCCCAGCTCCTAAAGGCTTCACCACCTCTCAGCAGTGCCAAAGGCTAAGGGCTAACCCTTTGACTTTTTGGCCTTTGGGTCCATTCTAGACGCAAACTTTAGCAGGTCTGATTGGCAGAGATATCGGACTCTGCTGATGGTCACTGAACCCTCTAGATGTGGCAGGATCTTTACTATGCACTTCATAAGCATTTTCTATTTCAGTTTTATAACCTCTTGGTAGGGACTATGACTATCTCCATTTTTTTCTTGAAGGACCTGGAATTAAAAAGCTGAAACCAGTTCCCTGAAGTTCCACATCTGGAGTAGGAGCCAGTCTTGCCTGGCTGTACGACACTGAACATGTCTGCTGCGGGCTATGCTGGCCATTCTACCTGGAGGATCATGCGATCCACTATAAAACTGTGCAACTATTCATACCACGAAAAGTTCCCTGTCTTCTTCCTCAACTTAGCCTTTGGTATCATCCACCCATCCTTTCAGAAATCCTTGGTCAGCTGCATTTCCTAGTTACCCAGAACAACTCCAAACCACCCCCAACTCCTCCAGCTGCTCTCTTCCTCCAGCTCAACAGAGTGGAAAGACTGAGGCCATGAGAAAATGTCATCCATTTTACAAAATAATTTATAGTCACACCAATACTTACTTTTTCGCCAGTTTCAAAGCATAACTTCCTATCCTTTTCAAGGTCAGATCTGGTACCTGGATCCTATGGAACCCACCTCCTTCTGTTTCTGGTAGGACCTTCTTCTTTTAATCAAATTTCCTCAACTATTCCACCTTTTTTCTCTAATTCTTTTTCAGACACCTTTTCTTAGCCTAAATGTATGCTTATATTTTATTCAGTTTAACCCAAACCAAGTAAACAGACCTCAGGTCCCCTGTAACTACTGCTGAGTCTTTTCTTACTTCACCCATCCTTACACTGTTTTACCCAGTACTTCCTCCCATAGCATTTTACTTATGTTTTTACCACGTACACTGAGATCCAATAAGACCAAAACAAACTACTTCAATTATATACAGAGCAAATATAACACAAGTAAGTTGATTACATGGGAAGTGGAGGACCTGAATAGGATAGCAATAGTTGAGACCTGCTAGGATGCTGAGAATGGAGGGACCTCGTGGAGTTCAAGTTACCAGAGCCTAGACTTCAGACCGTATATAAGGCTGGCACCTTAAACTGGGTGGCCTGTTCAGGGGAAGCCGCAGTCACAGAAGAAGTTCAGTTCATAAATTGCACTTGCCTTCTAGGGCAGAGAGGAATAGAAAAGTCCTGTTTCTTTCCTTCCTCTGTGCCTCCTGTTGGCTGCACTCAGCTCAGCTGGAAAGCACGGGTGGGAGCCATTCAGGGTCAGCCCTCTGGGACATAGAATGAAGGGAAGGGTAGGAACGAACCTGCGGGCTAGCAGAGCCAGGATGGACACTCCGTGCAAAGATCTGGATTGCTCTGAATTATTGTTGAACTTTCAACTGAGAAACATCATTTCCTTTTACTGACTCCTGTCTTCTTTACAGATCTCTCTCCTTCCATGTACCCACACCCATCACTTCAGTATTGGTGTTTTCCAAGATTTTCTTTCTCTTTAAGGTATTTGTTTGCTTGTGGGTTCTAGTAACTTTCAACTATAGCAAGTATCTCTAACCCAGACTTTTCTGTTGAAGTTTTGACCTGAGCTGAAAAATTCTGTGACTTGATACTCACTTCCATTTCAAAAAGAACAAAACTAAACTTATCTTTTCCCCCAATTTTCCTTTTTTTCTCCTCTGTTTCCTATATAGTTCAGTGGCATTATAACTCAGTAGGCAAGAACTGGGAAGAGATCTTACAATTTTTAGTTAAGAGATTTTCCTGCCACAGTTCCACGTGTGCTGACACAAGTCTTCTAGATCAGAGACAAAGGACTTTTTTGCTTTTCACGGCATGACAGGCATCATGTGCTCCATGAATGAGAGGATTTTCTTCTCTTCATGTCCCACAGGGATACCATGAAGTGGTTCTGGTGGCTGCTGCACCTGAGTGGGCTTGCATTCCTCTGGAGGAACACTGAACTTGGGGATCTTTCACTCTTGTAATTAGTTGCAAGCAAACCTGCCTAGCCTTTGCTCTGGAAGGAGACATTACTATAGTGTACAGCCAAACCAAACCAAACCAAACCCAACTCAACCCAACCCAACCCCAAAAAACTCTTGCACTGCTAAGTTTCAAGGGGTGTGCTCTACAAACAGCCTTGAGCAGATAAAGGAGGAAACCCTTTTAGGAGGAAACTGCTGTTTGACTGTCTCTGCCATGCTATTTTCGTAGCTCCTGTCTCCATTAGCCTTTGGCTTCCCGTCCAGCTGAAAACCTTTACCCATCTTGAAGGGTTCAGCTGCCTTACTTGCCACCTCTGTACTTCTGTTGTTCTTTCCTCAGTTATCCTGAGAATCTCAACATGTTTTAATTCAGCACTTCTCACAAGACGATTGTTTGTTTTCCATTTTGCCCTGATATCCAAGCGTGAGTATCTGGAGGGGCTGTGCCTTGTCTCTGACGTCACTGTAGCCTTCAGCAGTTGAACCACGTCAGGCATTGGATGGAGCTCAGTAACATCTCATGATCTCCCGTACAACGCCTATCATGCTGCTTCCATGGCATTTGTTGTGGTCCTTTTCACCAGAGAGGTTATCACATCTATATTTTTGGGATTACGTCTAGATCTGATTTAGCAGACTGTTAAATTATGGGGGCAACTGTTCATGCAAAGAGATGATTAAGAAGAAGATGGTATTTCAAAACAAGATGACAGGAAATTAACAACAGTTGTTATACTATATATTGTTGCCTTCAATGAAGTTACTCAGATTACCAGATGTAAGAATACGAGATTGACCAAACAAAGAGGATAAAAAATAACAAAAATTAGTCTTTTTTATTGTTTTTATGTTGTTTTGTTTTTGCCTTTGTTGTTGTTTTGTTATTTTTTCTCTTTAAAATAAAAAAAAGAAGATGATAAAAAAATACCATCCCTGTATGTGTGTGTGTGTACCCATTATGTATACCCAAAAGGAAAATAGGTAGAAAGTCTACTACTTCCTTATAGAAAGAAATTATTCTTAACTTCTCATCTCTTTTTGATTATTTCACCTTTATGTCTACACTGTTAAAAAATTTACCACATTTTATTATTATGAACAGTTAAAATATTGAGTTTAGAGTAACCTGTCTTTATTCAAGTTTGGGTAACATTTTGTGAGTTTTTGCAGCTGGCAATCAAAAGACAACCAGGCAGACACATGGCACACACATATCAAAATGGTATCCAACCCCATTTTTTATTCCTTGAGCAAATTCAAACTTGGTCAGGCTTCTTTCCATTTCTGCAAATTTTGGAAATTCCAAAACCATTTTACTCTAACCTCACTAGAAAAACCACACAAGTACTTTCAAACTGAGTTGATAACCAGTCAACTGTTTTTTTTTTAATTTTATATCAAAAGATAAATCCCATCCACTAGAGGATTATTGGAAGGAAAGCCTAAAACTACCCTACATCCCAACAATAGTGACTCATACAGTTACTTCAAATTTTATAGAAATAGTATATTGATCTTTTTTCATGAAATGTATTTCTTAACATTTTCCTGATATCATTTAGGTTATATGTATTAGAACAATTACGTTCTCCTGGAAAATTGTTTGATCATTGGTAAAGCTGATTAAAATTGAGTTTTATTTTTAACAAAAAAATAAGAAAAAAGTTTTTATGTCTATAATCTGGGCACACAAGGCATTTTCTTTTAAAAAGTATTTTTAAAAATACTGAAAAGTTCCACTGTGATTAAATTGCCTTAGTTTTTAAGTGTATAAATATTTCAGTTTTTCACAATGAAAGACCATGCAGTTTATGCCAAAGGTGACAATTAGTGAAAATTTAGGTTATTCAGATGTTTTCATGTATGCAATGTAAAATAATTAATATGGATGATTCTTCTTTCCTGATAGCTAAGTGATACTTTGATTATATTTTGTTTGTGTATCTTTACTGTGTGCAGATAAATAAGATCTCTCTCTCTCTTACAACTTCCTAGATGGCTTAGCTATTTGCTGCTATAAGTTGAATATCTTTTATCCAAAGGGTTTGGGACCAGAGTGCTTTGGAATTTGAATTTTTTGACTACTTGTAGATACATAATAAAATCTTGGGATGGAACACAAACCTAAACATGAAATCCACTTATGTTTTGTATGCACCTTATTGAGCTGTAGATAATTTTGTACAGTATTTTTAGTACATCTGAATTTTGCATGTGATTCATCAAGTGAGATAAGGTATAGAATTCTCCACTTGTGGCCTCATATTGAAAACATTTCCAGTGTCAAGCTTGGGTATTAATCACAGATTCTTGTCAAATAGAGTCTCATGCTAATTACTGCTTATAGTTTTGTTCCTCTCTGACTTTTTTGCACTGCTTGTTGGCTGCATTAGTTAACTAGTCTCTTTGTGGGTAAGAAAGCATCATTATCTACAGCATGTGATGTCTTCTTTTCTGCTCTCCCTAAAGCTCACCATGTGGATGCTGGGATTCTTCCTTTGGCCCACAATGCTTCACATTTCACTGCTGTGCTTGAGGTTAGTTTTCCTTCTTCATCAATATTCAGTTGATGTTGAGTAACTTATTTGTGTGGCTCATAGAGCTTCTTTACTGTTAAACATCTTTTCTTCCTGTTTGCTGAATGTGTTGTATTTTTGAAAGGGATATCCATCCATTTGTCCATGTATGCAGACATCCACCCATCCACTCACCTGCATATATATTCTACTTTGTTATAAAAGAAATTTAAGGAAGATTCTCAAGGGTTGTGATATTTTTATTCTGAAAGTTTTGAAGTTGAACTGAAGTTTGAAGTTTCTGAAGTTTGAAGTTTTATAAGTTGAACTTCAGTCAAACAGTAGCTTTTTATGAAAAATTAACTATTTTCTGCATAGTTTCAAATAAGTACAAAACAATATTTTATGATTTGGAACTTGAAAGTAATATTCTTAAAAAGATGACTTTTAAAATAAGTAACAAGTCGGGCACTTCCTGACTCAATAGGAAAATAAGATCCAAGCATAAATATAGCATTTGTAATATAAATGATATATTAAAACTTGGCCAATGTTTTGAATCAAGTAGAACTGATCAATTTTTAAAAGGGTATGAAGTCAGTAGATTAGAGGATAAAGTGATTTAAGCAGGACACTAATAGTGAAACAGTGATTCCTGAAAAGGCAAATGACATCTTCAAAATAATTTTGGTCAGTGTCCAGAAGGTAAAATAATTTAACTCAGAGTAGTGGATAAAAAACTAACAGATAATTTTAATTTTTTGTTTAGCACATAGCAACAGAATAATGTTTAATTGCTTGCTGTATGTTTAAGCAAATATATCTCTCCTTGAAAATCATATTAAGGGCTATATTAGTATAATTTGAACTGAATAACTCTTCCTCTGTAATCATATCAGGATGACTTTAAAAATAATTTCATTCAAAGGATGAATATATGTTCTGAAAGTATGAAAACTACATCTCTACTACTTCTTCTGTACTGGGAATTATTACAACTACCTGGACTCAGTACTACTGGTTAAAACATAGTTTCGGTAATAAATCTCTCATTACTCTAGAAAGGCAAAATCTGTTATTACCTCTAGAAATTTATTAATATGTATAAGGCATCAAATATGTGTTATGAAGTATCTTGCATAATATATGAAAACATATATGGATATATTATGTATGGTATGACATCTTAGCACTTTTACCATCCAAAAATTTCCTCAGGAAACTGCATTTCAGTAATCCAATTGTTTCAAAGCAAAAGCGCATGTGCTTTTAGATGACACAAATTTAGGTTTATCATCCGGCACCAACCTAGATTTTTTCCTACCTATGTGGCAGTCTCTTTCCTCATCCAGAGGCTTCCCATGGCTGTGAGTTTAGGGAGAAGCCCAGCAGGGAAGATGAGGTGGCCTTGGCCAATGGATTTTCCTGTTGCCAGTTAATCCCTGGTTATTTGTGGATCTACAAGAAAGCAATTGGAGAAATGGAATCCTTCCAATTCCCGAGACCGGTGCTATTCATCATTTCCTAAAACCATTTAATACTTAGCACCCAGAAAATTGTACATTAAATTATGACAGAAAAGTAATGCCATACCCTCTCTTTCCAGCCACTTTAGCCCTGGATTTACTCACTGGCATGGTAGGACATAAAATCAGATAGTCTAGGGCACATGAAATAAAAAGCAATATTTCTGTGAAGATAATTCTCCTTGTCGCTTCTCTAAATGGACATTTGAAATGTGATGAGGAATCTCTATGGCAGACAACTCAAGTAAATGTACAAATGAGAAGAACATTAATTTATTTTTTCTATCTCCACTAAACGTTGGCCCCAAATTACATGAAAATTAATGAAGTTAAAATCAAACTTCCTTATGTTAGGTTTTGTTTTGTTTTGTTGGATTGCTGTAAGAAATATCATGCACTGAGAAGCTTATAAACAATAGAAATTTATTATTCACAGTCCTGGAGGCTGGAGGTTGAAGATTAAATATCTGGAGAGGACCCTCCTCCTGGTTCATAGATGACTGTCTTCTTCTTATAACCTCACGTGGCAGGATGTTGGGGGGATCTCTCTGCAGTTTCCTATATAAGGGTACTGATCACATTCATGAGGCTCTACCCTACAACCTAATCACCTCCCCCATCCCATAATGTCATCCAAAGTCTGAGCATCATCATATTGGTGGACAGACTTTAACATAAATTTTGAGGGAGCACGCATGTAGGCACAAGCTTTTCTTTGAGAACCAATGACTCCTAACTCCCCTCAAATTCAATTTTCATTTTGACTCCAGAAGGAAGAAGGTACTTTTATATCCCACTTCATTTGTGTGTCAGTGTCAAATCTTTTCACTAAAGGCTCTTATGTCTACCATCCTAATGCGTTTATGTTTAGGATTGTAGCATGGGTTGAAGAAATGTTCAGGATATGTTTTCCAAAGTCATCTGCTTTGAACTTGTCTTCTGAACACATGCTCATATCCATGGGCTGACTTAATGCTAAAAAAAAAAAAATGTAAAAAAGAAGCTCGTGGGCTGAAAAGATCTTTTCTTTCCCTAATTCCAAGTAAAGTAAGAGGAAAACCAGTTGATTTGATTTACTAATTGGCAATTGGTGAGTGTACCACAGAGGAGTGAAAATTGCAGAGTTGCCTGGTTCAGCAGTAGAAGCAGTAGGTTTGCGCTGTTCTCTGAGGTCCTCCTCCTCGTATATTACCCAAGAGTGTAGGACATGTGTGGGATGTGAGATAAGAATTATCTTAAATTACAAATTTGAGTTTTCAAAACAATGAGTAAGAAAAAAATGCAAGCTGGGATTTGCTTGGATTTTGCAACACTTACACTGGGATTTTTGTGGAATTCTCTGCCATTCCGGCTGCAGCATGCTATTGGAGTACGAACGGCTGGGTCAGCTAGGAATGCTGCTTGTGCAGTAGAACGAGGGAGAAGCCCAAGGCAGCTGCGCCAGTTCATGGACGTTAAAACAAGTTTGCATCTAAAACAAGAAACCATAACTAATTAACACCAGGCAGGTGGTCCTGATGGAAACTTAAAATCCAAACTAGGTCAGCAGGGAATACAGACTTGGCAGATAAAACTGTAACTGAAATGATTCCCAAAGACTCGCCAAGTAAGCCTTGTGCCAACCACCCTTAGAAAAAGCTTCCTGTGCCAGTCATTTCTGGGAAAATCAAGCCAACGACAAATGACTGCAGTTCTGAAAATGAATACGATTGCATTAAGATTTCAGGGCCTTAAGTTTTGTCAGAGCGGGAGTGGGATCAGCCTGGAGGCTGCTCCACGCGCGTTTGTGAACAGCAGGGAGGACCATGCGGAGGGGAGGCTGCAGCCTCAGCGGGGGAGAGGCTATGCTGGCCTGCGGAGCTGGTTGGAGTTGCAAGGAGGAAACAGTTAGACCCCCCCTCAGTGCCAGAGCAAACTCAAATACCAATAAGGGTTGGACTGTCTGAGTAGCAGCCAGCATGGCTGAAGTGTTGAGAGTGAAAAATAAGTTTTACTGCCAAATGAGCGTCAGGAGAAAGGAGGCTGAGAGGGTGAGATGAAACAGAGAACCGGAGAAGGGGGTCGTCAGAGGTGTGATTTCTCTCACAGGGCCGTGAGGAGATGACTCAGCATTGTGCCTCTGCTTAGCTCGCTCTTCCTCCCCACAGGGCACGTAAAAAGGGAGGATGTTGGGCCTGGATGAGCCCTTGGAGATGATCTGGTTCACCACCCTCATTTTATAGCTGAAGAAGCCGCAGGCTGCAGGGGAAGTGTCTCACCGAAGGCCGCTCGCTGAATTCTTTAGCAGAGCCCTCCCGAAACCCGAGTCTAGAGTCTTCCCTTCTGTTGCCCTTTCTACCTCAAAATCAATAAATGCTACCATTGCTGGTCCTGCGTTCACTCACTTTAAATTAAAAGATGAACAACGGTTCTGAAGAAAACTGGAGCTTATACGGTAATCAAAGCAATGGATGGATAGTTCCAACTGAACTGTTATGAAATTAAAATAATCAGTTTTAAATAGCAGTTTTCTGACGGAATACAAGTTCAGCGGAAAATGGCTCTCTTTCAGGAAGGTTTTACTTTTTCCAATGGTGAAAAATATCAGTATGTTGATCATTGGAACTGGAGAACACAAGACCCTTTAATAAACTTCATTTAAAATCCCACTACTGAGAAGTAGCTATGCTTTTACATTTCATCGTAGGTTTTTCTAAGCAATTGTGTTTTATAAAAATTAGTTATTATACATGTTTTGAAAATATCAACTTCACTGGATTATTTTCATTTAACAAAATGAGCCCATTTTCAGGGATTGCTTTGACCTGTAGGAAGTGCCTTTCACCCCCGTCAGCTACTCCTGTGTGAGGAATAACTCCTTGCCTGTTTTGTCCCCTGCATCTCTGCCTGCCCCGGGGCCTTCTGTTTCCTTCCTGGTGTCCCATTCTCTGTCCATGTCAGACTCTATGTTCCTCTAACCATTTCTGTGAGAGTTTGTTGTTTTTGATCCTACAGATTCCTAATGAAGTCTTCATGGTGAGACGCAGAGACAGAACCCCCTCCCCTTAGTTTTAACCCAGAATTATACCCATATTAGTGAAGAAGGGAGAGTGGGGAACGAGAAGGGTCCAGTGCTCAGTGATGCATTATTCACTAATAAAGGTGTGACTGAAGTATTTTCACAAGACAGCTTTGCTTCCTAAAAGGAAGTCTTCTTCTGTGTTACATACACTGTGGAAATAATCAGAATCTAACAGGATTATCTAAGAAACTGATATATTTTACCATGGTTTTATTTTCCGACTCACTGACCTCACTAATCTGAGTTTTATCCTGGGTTAAAATTAAAGGGGAGGGGCACTGTCATTGATTTTCCAAGAGGAAGACTTCATTGTGAATCTGTAAGACCAGAAAACAACTATTTCTTAATTACCTTTTCATTTCTACATCATAGACTTGGTATTGCTACTCTCTTTTGAATCACAGTTTTTACCTTGGTATCATTCTATGTTCCTGTCCTGTAGTGATATTAACATTGTTGCTATTAGAAGACAGTGCTGGTATTATATCAGATTGCTTAATTCCTTTAACAACCCCGTAGGATGGGCCTTGTTATTTTCACAGTAAGAACAGTATTGCTTGTAATAGTTAAGGCATTTCTTTCTTATTGTTATCTGTCTATGCACTAAACTAATATTTTTATTTTTCTCTTTCTTGTATTTAAATTTAGTAATAATGGTGAATTTTATATCACAATATTTAAGTAATAGGATGTTAAAGGAAACACATGAACTTTGCATTCGCTACTGGGAAAGGGTTAGTGTGCTTTCATTTGTACCATCATGCTAGGCATAAGGGTGGCTTTGATACTATCTTTATTTGGGAATTATTTAACTTAAGGAGATGTATGTGACTGCCATGTTGACGAGAGATGGACTGTGATTACCCTTTGATGTGTTTACATGGCCAGATTATATAGTTCTCAGTTATTCACTCAAACATCAATCTCTGTGTAGCTTTTCAAGGTGTTTTATGCATGTCATAAAATTCTACAATCATTTGACTTGAATAAGGGAGATCATCCTACACAGGCTGGGTAAGCCTATGTTTTTTTCTGCCTTGTGTGGCTATCACAGAATATTAAACACCTGATAGTTTATAGAGGAAGGAAACTTATTTCTCACAGTTTTGGAGGCCGGGGAGTCCAAGATCAAGGTACCAGCAACAGGTGAGGGCTTTGTGCTGTGTGATCACATGGTGAAGGGGCCAGAGGGTGCCAGAACAAGAGGCACCCACACTTGGTTTTATAACAACCCACTCTCGTGGTCACTAACCTGTCCCCTTGATAATGACATCAACCACCTCTACCTTTTCACAGGCCTCCCTTTCCAGCACTGTTGCCTTGGGGATTGTTTCTGACACGTGAAGTTTGCCACTCTCAGACTATAGCAGTTTGATTCAATCAGTTGAAAGGCTTTAAGAACAGAGCCATATCTTCGGTGAAAAGGAGGAAATTCCTCCTGTACAGGCTTGGTCTGTGCCGTGCTCCAGGCTGCCTTCTTGAAGATCTGCCCTGTGAATTTCAGACTTGTAGCCACCATAATCATGTAAGTCAGTTCCATGTAATAAATCTCTTACTGTGTATCTCTTGCCAGTTCTGCTTCTCTGGTTGAACCCTTAGTGCCATGGGAGACGTCCTCCAACTCAGAGGGCTCCAGATAGCAGAGGTGGGGCTGCCACTGCACACGCATTCTTCCCTTCCCAGCGGATAGCTCAGCTGCCTTCTCATTCAGTGGGTATTCTCTGCCCCGATCTGGCTATCCTAGATCCTGCCCTGGGTTTTGCTTTGTGTCCTGCTTACTGTTCTTTAAGCACAGCATAGAGGAAAATGTTTCGGTTTATCATGTGCGGCTGTGAAATACAGAGATCTTTCCAAGCAGGGTAGAATTTAGCTTGTGCTCTTCACTTTAACCAATTTGGTCATTGATCAGCTCATGTTTATAATTTTTTGCATCACCATAGAGAGACTTTTACAATCTCTATGAAATTAAAGAAATTAAAGTTACTAAACTGTGTGGAATTCAATTTGTTTTAATTTTCATTATAAACTACATGTATTTTTCTTGTTTGTGTGAGAAGGCTGTTATTGAATTTATTTTTTTTTTGAGAGGTGATTCCTGAAATGCACTAGACTGATAGGGATGCTAAGTTTTAAAAGGTAGGTTTTGAGGAATGTCCTACATTCATTCACAGGCTCTTTCTAGAAACTTGCTATGGAAAGGGGTCATCACTGAAGCTTGATCTGTACTTAAATGGAGAAGGAATGGATTTTTCTACTCATCAAATGCAATATCTTTTCTTAGTAAGAAATAAATATTGTTTATATTACATTTGCACTTAAAAATGAGACTTAATAATAGACCATGTACACATTAAGAAAACAATAACATGGTGTAATGCTCTCATGAAAATGTAGCTAAAACTAAAAGAAAGAAATTGACAACAAAATAATATCTAACCCCCAAACTAAATGTTTAGTCATGGCTATCTGAGAAAACTTAAGAAGGCAACTGTTCAGTGTGTCCAAGGTCTGTATCAGTACCATAGCTGCATATGTGGGCTGGGTAGATGTGTTATAGTGGTAGCTTAGTGATTACAGGAAGTGATACAATTAGTGATGTGGTTTTCTGATACAGTGAGCAATTCTTAGTGGACCTCAGAGCAAAAATTACTGTTCTCCCTTGATTTGCATGGTGGCTACATTTCAGGAAAACACACTGCATATTAAGCCAGTACAAATGGGCTTTCTCTTCAAAATTAAGTTAGATTACAGGCTCAGAAAATTAACAGTTATTACCTTGTAAACCCCAGAGAGCAGAAAATGCATTTCACCCAGAACTCCTGAAATAGTATTTAGCCTGTTGTTGGGGTTTAGTAAATATTTGCATGAATCCATGAAAGTTTTTCCTCTCTCTGAAGTTAGGCAGGACCTTTGGAAGTTGTGCAGGATGAAGGACAACTGGGTACCATGCAGGAGTGCCCCAGAAGCCACGAGAGGATTAGTCTGTTACCATTACTCACTAAAGCCAGAAATGCTCCTAATTATTGTGAGAGCCCAAAGCTACCACCACACATTTCTGAATTTCCCATTTGGGTGGTGCTATTTAGAATCACAGAATTAAGTAATGATGTGGGTACAGTATCTATTCATTAGATGCTGGGAAAACCCATTCACAGGAGTGAGGCCTTAGTCAGTGGAGATGAGGAAGACCTGTTTCAGAGAATGACACCTCTGAAGTATGTGCCCAATCATGCGGCTGTAACACTGGCAGGAAAGGCAGTCGGTGATTGCATGTCTGATGAGTTGGGTGGGGTGCAGGACACAGCCACTGCCATCTCACAAGGAACTTTGTGTAAGCTGGAGAAAGGTACTTGCCCTGGAGAGAGCAGTTGGATAAACAGCCACAGCTGGGACCTGATGGAGCACATGACTGGTCTCATGACTTAATAAGTGGTGCTCTGCCTAGACTGCTGCCTCCCCTCCTGGCCTCCTGGTTCAAGCACTTCTTTCCAGGACTTGAGCACATCCTTGATCACTTTCTAGAAGAGACAGAAATCAAGAGCTAAGAGCTAAGATAAATTCCAGACTAGTAGATGGGTGGGTGGATGGCTCAGGGTGGCACTGATGGCTTTACTCTATTCTGGAAAGTTAACCAGAGCCCAGGTAAGAAAGTTTATGGTGGTAAAGGGAGGAAGAACCGAACAAAATATAGATAAAAAGAAGGTAAATCTAGTAAATTCCACCAATAAGTTTAAGGGATAGCCTCCTCATATTTTGAGTAGTAAAGACAGACAACACTGGTGTCTAATTCTAGATGCATCTCCTTATAGACATTTGGGACTATAATGATCAGTGCATTTGGAGTGATTTGAATTCTAGCTAAATACACACTTAATTGACATGTACAGGGGAATCTACTTAGTTTTCTATGGTGGTATATATTTTTGTGGGAACAGGTATTTTTCCTGAGTGTCCAGGGAATCTACCTCCCAGGGTCAAAGTGCCTGCCTGGTGAGGTTGAAAGAGAAGGTCTTGAAGGATGGTTCTTTAATTCTGCTATTAGTGTTTATGTCTAGATGTCCCCCCAAAGCCGTATGAAGTTATGAGTGGGTGGTGGGCTTTTCAGAGGTGGCTGAATACAGAGTTTGTGATTGATTCCAGGTCCAATGCTGGGATTATAGATTGAAAATTCTACATGCTGTGAGCCAAAATAAGCCTTTCCTCCTTTAACTTTGGGTGTTGGGTATTTTGTCTCAGCAGTGAGAACAAAGTAACTAAGACACCTGCCTTATGCCAAAACATGCACTCTTCTGTCTATCCTCTGTGTCCACAAGATTCCATGTCAGCCTTACTGCGTAAGTGCAGAGAAACATCAGCAGGCTTTAGCTTCACTTCTTAACTGTTACGGCTCATTCTACTGTCATTTTGTTTCTTTTAGTTTCCCATGACTTCCTTATAAAGCAGAGTTTTCCTTTCATAAACAGGCCACAAGCAAGCCCCCCACTCCTACCAGGAGACTTTCTGTAATCCTGTGTAGGGTGGAGCATGAGGACGGGCTAAGATATGCAAATAACAAAAATCTTGATGTCTTAATGGAACAAAATATTTTTCTATCTCATGGGGCTTCCCTATATATCTAAACCAGTTCACTAGGATGGTATTGGTTTATAACTCTGGGATGCTTTTGTGTTCTGGAACCTTCTTATACTTCTATTTCAACATTTTTTTCTTGATCATCATATTGCAGAAAGAAGTTCTGCAGTACATCTACTCAGTCACTTAATTCCTTGACCCAGAAATATGACCTATCACGTTTGCTTACACCTGATGGTTGGGTGTGAGGGAATTGTCTTGTTGTGCTCAGGAAAAGATGCACTAGATCCCATATGTACCAAGTGTGTCAGTCTGCACAGGCTGCTATAGCAAACTACCATAAGCAGATGGCTAAAATGATGGAAATTTCTTCTCTTACAATTCTGGAGACTATATGTCAAAAATCAAGGTGTTCGCAGGTTTTCCTTTCCTTGGCTTTCAGTGGACCACTTTCTCACCATGCCCTCATGTGGCCTTTCTTCTGTGTGTGTGCCTCCCCTTGGATTTTTCTGTGCATCCAAATACCTCTTATAATGGCATCAGTTAGGTTGAATTAAGGTCTACCCTCATGGCCACATGGGAATTTAATCACTTCTTTGAAGGTCCTGAGATATATTCTGAGCTATGTAGGGTTAAGAGGCAGCATATGAATGTTGATAGGGATGCAAGTCAACACATAAATTAGGCAGCATCGAGGTTTTTCTCTATGCAGCATGTCCCACCTATGTTGTTGAGATCCTTATAAACATTTCATGGCAAGGTCCAAGTGTCAGCTTTTCTCTGATGTTCATTGCCTCATTGTGCTGCTCTTAAGCTGCAGGCCACAGCTTACTTTTGGATATGGATTCTTTTGTCCAAGTGGGATTCTTTTGTCACATTATTTGGTGGTATCTGGTAAGAGCCGACCTGTACTAGAGAGTAACTGGGATACAGGTAATCGTCCTGTCCCTAGAGAAAACACTCATGACTGGGTGTTGCTGTCCTCGTTAGTGTCCCCTTTCAACGTTCTTGTGTTTCTGTCTTAAGCAGTTGTGAAAGGGCTCATTCTTGTCCTTCCCTCACTAAGTGCAGAGTCTGTACAATGT
Organism: Chinchilla lanigera; assembly: GCF_000276665.1. Taxonomy (NCBI): domain Eukaryota; kingdom Metazoa; phylum Chordata; class Mammalia; order Rodentia; family Chinchillidae; genus Chinchilla; species Chinchilla lanigera. The sequence continues at coordinate 8,703,199 of NW_004955444.1, read as the reverse complement.
GACAAAATGTGGACTTATGTGCAGGACATGATGTGGAAGCAGCTGTGCAGTCCAGTAGGGCTGGGCTGGATTGAGGGGGCAAGGACAGCATGAGGAGAAGGGGGACACAAGGTACCGTGTTTCAGTGTTTCCCTGTTTCATGTCATCTCTCATGCATGTAGACTGACAGGTACATACACTTGGACCTCTGAGGCCAGCACTGTCCTGCTTGGAGCAGAGCTGAGACAGTCAAAGCCTAGTAGATGACCTTGGAGAAGACTCTGGGCCGCTGTAAGGCCCCTTCCCTTGACTGTGGAGTTGGGTGCTTATCCTTCTTCCTGTTTGTCCATGTAAAATCTTCTTCTCCTGGCCGGGCTGTCAGTCTCCTGGCAGACATCACCTGGAAGGACTGTTTCTGGGGCACCTTGATGGAAAGGAGGCATCAGCCATGAAAGAGCTTTCTCTCAGTCCTTTGGCCACGTAACTGCCTAGAAAGGAAAGGAGAGTACAGCCCCTAGGGCTGGTCTAAAGCCAGGATGGAGTTCGTGATGCTCCTAGATCTCTTCTCCAGCTCCTGTCCCCTTTCTTAGGATTGAAGCACATGCAACAGCTGTGTATAAAGCCACTGAAGAAAGAAAAGTTGGTGTTGAAGAAGATAAACCAGAGTCATGCCTGACTTAGGGTTAGGGTTAGGGGTAATCATCCCCAAGGACCACCAGGGTAGAAGGAGTGGTGGTTTCTCACAGTAGCATCAGTAGCAGGACTGAGAGCTAGCTAGTATATGTCTTCCCCTGGCCTTGTGCATATGGCTATGAGGCTCAGGCAAGTCCAACAAATGAAAATTTAATGTCAAAAACCAGCACAGGAACAATCATTATACTGGCTTTCTTTCTACTGGCCAGAAATTATTCTCAATGGTCTCAACATGGAAAACTTCAATGGTCACAAGGAGGATAAGGTCCACAAGCAGAGGGCTGATAGTTCTGAAGACGGCCATCATGATGATTAGATTTTGTGAGTCATCGAGACCAGCAGTGGTGAACCTACGGGGTGTGTGCCACGGTGAGTTGGTTGGTATCATTGAAAGCTCTAAAAGTTTTGCTATCACTGATCTAGGTTATGGTGCTCAATTGTTAGACCAAATGCTAATTTGATGTTGTTATACTTTTTAGATGTGATTAATCCTCAGTAGTTTTATGTAAAAGATATTACTCTCAATAATGTGGGCAAGTCTCATCCAATCAGCTAATGTCTTAGGAAAAAAACCTACCTGACTTTTTCCAGAAAAGAAGAGATTCTATATTAATGGTGTAACACAGAACTCTGTTGTGAGTTTCTAGCCTGCAGGCCTGCCTACAATATTTTGGACTTGCCGCCCCTACAGTTATATGAGCTAATTCCTTTAAAATATAGTTTTTATGTATACTAGTCTATTGATCTTTGGAAAAGCATGGCTGATGCAACTATTGCGGGTAAACTCTTGAAGGAAGTCTATTGGTTGGGACCTGAGATCTCATGTACTTCCCTGTGAATATCTGAGTCATCTCCTTTATGAATCAGGCCAGCTCCTGTTCCCCGGGGCCTTTGACCCTGAGCTGCTGTTGGTAGGAGCATAATTTCAGTTTGGTACCAGCAGGTGGTCAGAAGGAAAGGACTACACAGATCTGGTCGTGACTAGGACAGTGAAGCTCTCTGAAAAACCCTGGTCACTAATAATGTACAGCCATGAAGTTGCTCGGCAGAAAGGCCATGGACAAGGTGTTGATGGGTATGGTCCTGAAGCGTAGGTCTCACTCAGGTGCCCCTTGGTCAATGTGGCTGTGAGTACTAATAGAGTGACCTCCTTATTCTCAGAGTCTGTAGAAACTGGGGCATCTGTTTGAGCAGGAAAAAGCTGAGGCAAGAGATGAGAAGGAGGGCAGGTTAACGGGTCTGAAGGTGATGCGAAGAGTACTTGGCTCCAGTGGGGAGAAGGGGCACCACAGCAGCAGGAAAACCTTGGGCATACTGCTGAGCTAAGGCATGGTCTGTGGTAGATTTTGGAGCTCACTCACATGGTTGGTGAAGTATTTGTTGGAGATCATGAAGGAAGTCCAGCAAAGCACAATCTCCAGGCTGAGCAGTAAGATAACCAGGTGGACTGATATCTCTCTTGCAGCTAGTGGCTGCTTGCTATGGGAATGGTATTCCTTGTTCTACCTGTTTTCAGCTTCCTCAGGCACCAGGGCCACAGTGCAGGGGTGCTGGGCAGTCTCTGAAAGAAAGTCTGAGTCTGGCAAAGGCTATTATCCATAAGCTTCCCTGAATGATGTGGTTTGAAATAGAGGCATTTCCAGTTAGGAAGGAGACTTCCAAGGTGCTCAGTACATCCTCCTTCTAGGAAGCCACAGACGTATAGTTATTTGAGAAAATTTTTAAAAAGACTACCTACTTCAAACTGTCAACTCTACTGCTTCCAGTTTGACAAAAGGGCCAAATCTCTCCACTGGAGGAAAGATAGCCTCTTTAACAAATGGTGCTGGGAACATTGGCTATCCACATGCTCAAGGTTGAATGTGGACCCATATCTCTCACCACACACTAAACTAAAATTAAAATGGATCAAAGATTCAAACATTAGAACAGAAACACTTGAACTGCTGGAAAACAAAATTGGTAAATCTCTTGAAGACATAGATGTAGGCAAAGACTTCCTGAACAAAATCTCTGTTGCACGAGACACACTTCCAAGTATCAAAAAGTGGGATCACATCAAAGTAAAAAGTGTCTGCACAGCAAAGGAAACAACCAACAGAGAAAAAGGACAACCCACAAAATGGGAAAAAAAAATTTTCCAGCTACTTCTCAGATAGAGGACTAATGTCTAGAAAATCTTAAGAACTAAAAAAATTAGATGTCCTCCAAATTTAAAGATTCAGTTAAGAAACTGGCATCTGAAATGAATAGACCCCTCTTAGATGAAGAAATACAAACAGCCAATAAGTACGTGAAAAAATGTTCAGCATCACTGGAGTGCTTTTCTTACTCTAGGTTCTGAAAGCATTGCAGGTTCTTAAGAGACACATTTTAAAGTGCAAAAATGCCATCAACTCTAAGAGTAGTGTACATTCTAGGCTCAGTTATGAGTTGCTGGCTAATCAGCAGTTACTTGTTAACACTCAATTAAAAATAAGAATGAACTGCAGTTTTCATCTTCCACCTTGTCACAGAATTATAGGACGGGAATCAAGATACAATTAGTATCCTTGAAAAATGCACAAAGTACTGTTTACTCAGAGATGCAAAGGCACAGATGTTATTATGCCTGAATGAGAAAAACATGTCAGCTGATGCTGTTTTTCTGGGGCTGTTTTACATACTGAGGGTCTCCAAAACCACTCACAAGGTGATTCACGACATCCATTCTGGCCAATCAACCACATATCAAGAAAAGTAAGTTTTTGCCCCACATAATATATAGAGAATATAAACTTTATGTCTGCATATGTGACCTCACAGGTCAGTAGCTTTATTTAACACAGTTTTCCTGTTAGGTACAGAATATCTAAAGCTCTTATAAAATATGAGATAATAATGAGAAATATTCATTTGTGAGTGCCGAATGATTATTATCTTTGGAGAGTAGGCAGCAAGTAAATTATTTTTTAAGATACACCCTGAAGAATACCACCTGATTGGAATGTAGGAAACCTATGGATGGTTTTTTGACATGTGCATTTTATAATAAGTGACTCACATTTAAATATCTATGTGCTTCTTTTTTGTTAAGATTTGTTTTCAGAGAAGTTTCAGGTTCACAACAAAATTAAGAGGGAAATAGAAATTTCCCATATCTTCCCTGCCTCTACACACGAACAACCTCTCCCACTGTTAACACCCCCGCACCCCAGAATGATATAGTTATTGCAGTCAATGAACTTCTAGTGATGCATCATAATCACTCAAGCCCATGATTTACATTTGAAGCCAATCTGAGTGCTGCATGCTCTATGGGTTTAGACAAATACATAATGACAGGAATCTGCTGTGATTGTATCATGCAGAGTCTTCACCGGCCCTCAAACCCTTTGTGTTTCACCTATTCAACCATGTGCTCTAACCCGTGGCAGCCAGATCATTTTTCCTTTTCCAGGATGTAATATAGTTGGAATTACACAACATGTAGCTTTTTCAGATTGGCTTCTTTCATTTAGTACTATGCATATAAGATTTCTCTTTGGCTTTTTATGGTTTGATAGCTTATTTCTTTTCGGACCTGAATAATAGGTTGCTTTCTAGATATTGTATACCATGGCTTGCTAACTAACGAAAGGATATCTTGACAGCTTCTAAGCTTTGTCAATTGTGAATAAAGCTGCTACAGAATCACGTGTTAGTTTTTATTAAGATTTCATTTTTAATTCCTTTAAGTAAACACCAAGTAGTGTAAGTGCAGGATCCTATAGTAAGGGTATGTATAGTTTCCTGAGAAACTGCCAACGGTGTCCAGAGTGGCCACACCACTTTGCATTCCGGCCATAATGGATGAGAGTTCTTGCAGCTCTACATCTTTGCAGGCATTAGTTGCTGCAGTGCTCTGGATTTTGGCCATTTGAATGCTTGCACAGTGGTGTCTCTTTGTAGTTTTAATTTGCATTTCCCTTATATTTGATACGGAGGATATTTTCATATGCTTATTCGCCACCTGTACACCTTCTTTGGTGATATTTCTAAAGATATTTGGCTCACTTTTTGTCTAGGCTTCTTTGTTTTCTTGTAGTTGAAATCTAAGAGTTCTTTGCATTGGTTTACCTCGCTCATTGAGTAGGATGAGTTTATCCCAATAAATAGTGTAACAAACCTATATCTTTAATAATAATGACTCCCTATATTTGTATTGTAATTTCTGACCTTAACACTTTTTGATATTATCTCAAGAGAGATGTGTAGATAGTATTTGACTAATAATCTTAGAACCAGTTTTCTACTTGCTGTAATTTAATGTACTATGACTAGTATTTCCCATTTATATAATAGCCTAGGATATTTCATCACACCGAGAAGAGCACACAGTTTGATTTTTTTTGGGGGGGGGTACCAGCAGTTGAACCCAAGACCTTATGCTTGCTAGGCAGGTGCTGCAGTTTGACTTTTAACTTAATGGCTATACTCTTTGAAAGAACTTCATTGATTATCTTACTTTGAGACCTGGCAAAGTAGAGTAGTTATATCGACATTTTGTTAATCACTGATTTTTGGTGGTTCCCTGGAAGGAGGGCTTCCGGCACACAGGGAGCTG